>NC_141154.1:105883754-106183754 GCF_053477565.2 Lygodium microphyllum | reverse complement strand
TTTCATTTCTTGCATTGCCTTTGACAAAATTATTAAAGAAATGTGTTGTATATCGTTGGTCTGACAACCAGCAAAAGTCTTTTAATTTGTTGAAACATGCTTTAACACATGCACATGTCTTGCAATTACCTAATTTTAATTGACAATTCTTTCTAGTAGTCATTGATGCCAATGGATCAAGAATAAGAGCTATTCTCGTGCAAGATTCACATCCCATAGCCTATTCTAGTTGCAAACTTAAACCTTCTAAGTTGAAGTATTCCATTTATGATAAAGAATTGTTAGCTATAGTTCAAGCCTTACGTCAATGGAACCCTATCTATGAAAATCCTCCTTTGTTAGAAGAAGAAACTGAAATCCTTGAACCTGAAACTATTCTAGACATTGACTTTATGACCACTAAAACTGGCCATAGATATTCTAAATATTTGGTTAAGTTTAAAAATCATGTTGAAGAGGCCTAATAGATGCACGCCCGCGACCTAAGTGCTTACCCCTCACTTCTCGCTCCACATTGAGCTAATAGCAATTGAGGACAATTGCTATCCCACCCCGGGGGTATGATGCCAAGAGGCATATTCCGCGATGGATTCCGTGATTATATTTATTTGCTAGGGCTTGTACACAAGGTGGATTCCTTGTGCGAGAAGTTGACGAGGACACCTGTCCTTTCTGGGCATCAGATTAATTTAATGTGCACGTTGTAAAGCACTCACACAAGGCATAGGGGAAGATTGCATCCAATTTGTCTTTGTCTCATGTTGTACGAATTCCCTTTTGCTTCTTACTTACAATTATGAAGGTTTGTAGAGTTCTTTGTTCTTGGGGACCTTCCGACATTCACTACGCATGCATACAGCATCTGATCTGTGCGCTAGAAACAACCATACATACAACACATGCACATACATCATGTGTATCTTGCAATGCGGGGGGGAAGAGTACAAAGAGGTCACATTATGCAATAAATTAGAGATATTAATTTGAGTCATATTGTTTGCAAAAACCTTTTATGGGCTAGATTGTATGAGTACAAGAAGATTCCTTAAGGAACACATTTGTATGTTTTTTAGTAAATTCCATGCCAAGACAAACTCGTTAGAGAAACCAAGGGACATTCTCAACTCCCCTTCACCGATGAAGAATAAGCAAGGTTAAAACTCTATCCCCAAGTCTTCAAATACAAGGAGCTCAAATTCAAATAGTTTGGAGAGGCTAGTATTAGTACAACACCCAACACAACTAGACAACCATTGAGGAGTGCAGCTTATGTTGATATGTAAGCATGTGGCTGGTGATGAGGACCATCAATTATACATAGAATTTATCAAGACCTATAAGATAGGCACCATGACTAGGAATGTCACTATTGAAATGCCACACAGACCAGGTGAACATTCAATTACTCTAATAAATACAATTGCGAAAGAGGCACTAGGAATAAAACAAAAGAAAAAATTTTAAGGCAAAATCCTCAAGGCAATGGAAACTCATTTTATGTGGAAACACCCACCCACACTCAATTAGGATGGCTTGTAACTAATAGCCATAGAAGACCAAGAGTTGAGATTGAAAGCTTATTCGTTCCACATGATGTTCTCAAGCATGCACTAGAATGCTCACACTAAAGTAAGCACAATAGGCTCTAGAAGCACTTTAATGCAAATGATTCGAGAGGCTTGCAATGATCCTCACCCCCCTTCCCTTATACAATCAATGCCTCATTAAGGAGAGTAGCCAAGGAGAACCTCTTTAATGGAACTTAGAATGGAACAAAGAAATGAGCTATTATTTAGGAGGCAACTAGAAGAAGAGCAAGAGAAGAAAACAACTAAGGCCAAGAGAAAGGAAGAGCTAAAGAAGGATGAGCAAGGAAAGACACAAGAAAGAGATAGGACCACATAGATAGGAAGAAGAAGAACTAAGGGAAACACTTGAGCAACTTGAAAAATGAATGAATGGGAAGGCTACAAGAGATCTATTAGATTATCCTTGCAAATGAGAGTAGAAAAGGCCTCCTTATAAGAGCTACATGAAGAACAATTATTGAGGTCTAGGATGGAGCCATTAGCACAAGAAAAAGAAAAGAAAAGGCCCATAAGTTAGTGCCAACCACTAGTCTACCTACCTCAAGAGATGATCAACTTAGAATAGGGTTAGGTCACTTTCATTACACAACTAGTGAGATGTTAGAGAGCATTGACAAAAAGCCTACATATGACACATCCTCAAGCTCCACTACTCAAAGACCCACCAACACAACTATTGAGACAAGTACACCCATCAAGCTACCAAGACATGAAGCTTCTATCAATGCCTTTTTAGACGAGCTCTACCAAGAACTTCAAGAAAACAAAGATAAGAGCTATCAATAAAGGCATGAAGCTCAAAGACTACTTGATGAAGAAAGGCTACAACACCAAGCAAATGGAAAGAAAGCAAATAGAAATATTCTTGAGGCAACTCAAGAAGTTAGTTCTCTCAAAAGCACCTTGGTAGAATAAGAGAAGACTATCAGCAAAGAACTTAACCGCTAAAGACAAGCTACTAACCTGCATGAAAAGGATGGCATAGAGAGCTTGCAAAGGAAGCTGGTAAAACTATTGAGTAGTTGTCCAACAAAACTTTGGCACTAAAACCCCCAAGCCAATGAGATCATGCCAAAGAGGACCTTGTTTGAACACACAAAGAAGCTCGCTAGACCAATTGGGAGATCAAAAACATGGGCTATTCTAACCATTGGGTTCATGAGAAAGACCAAGAGCAAAGCAACAATCAAGCAAAACGCTAGTACAACCCAAAATGGCTTCACTACCACAGTGTTTAACAACCAATGGGAGGTTGATCATGAAGACCAATCCCAAGAGGATAGCAAGGAGCATACTAGAGGGGAGCCCAATCTTGAATTGCCATGACCCTAGCTAAGATAGAGGTTGTCAATCAATGATCAAGGCTTTTAGGTCCACAACCTTACATGTACACCCAATGAAACACCTTCAGATATTCCAAAATGTGATGGGCCCAATTAATTCAAGTAACCAATGAATCCAACTCTACACAATTCAAGCCTATTATTCCTAATGCCTTCAATTTTGTGATTTCACCTAACCTCAAGGGATAATACTTATCTCCACCATTAATAAGCTCATCAACGTAGTTATTTTCATAGCTATCTAGAATATAACATCCTATGAATTTAAACATATTCACAAGGGCTATTGACATGTCCCAATCCTTATATACACCTATGGTGGTATATATCATTTATATAGAATTTTTATAATTCACATGCTTGAAGGTTGTTACATAAGATACTCTTATTATAACACTTAAAACTCGAGTTAGCTTGTTTAACTAACTAGGAACTTCAATTAATTGAGACACTACAAACATCCATTTACCCACTAATTAGGCACAACACAACAAGTACTAACAAGAGAACTACAATTCTATAAACTATGATGATGACAATAAACATTCATTTAGCCCTGAATAAGTCCTTGATTGAGCACCACACCTTTACTATTTATTCTACCTAGGATACCCACATGCTACATGCCAAAACTTCTTTGTATTGTCCATGGAATGTGCCTATTCTCTGTTTTTTTCTTTTAGAGAGAGGCCTGAAATTTTAAAGATGCCCCAAACATGTACCCAAGGTTTGAACTCATGCACCCACCACACTCAAACCACTTAGCTACAACCCATGTCCGTGGAATGTGCCCATCTCTATGGTTGAAATGCACGCACAACTTTCATTAAATTAAACTCTTTTTTGACAACTGCATACATATTGAGGCTAGCAATAGAGCTACACTTCCAATGACTGCCATATGAGTAAAAAGCAACAAACTGCCATTCTCTCTCTCCACGATCATCCCCTTGCAACTATCCACTAAAAATCATCACATTTCTCCTTTGATAGGATTATGATTGATCTTGAAGTTCACAGAAAGTTTACCACATACAATCGTGTCAAAAGGCATTCATCCTTACAAATACCAGCCAGATGAACCTAGAGACTCTGACTGTACATAAACATGACATGCCATGGGAAAAACCATAATGTATTAATGTACATAGGTTCAGGAATTCCATCCATACCTATCTTTACCTGTCATTGACTGAAATTGAATAAGGATAAGAAACACTTTTCCGGGGAGCATCTGAATGTAATCAGAATAGAACTGGAATCTCCAAATAAATTTACAACAAAACAAAGTCAAATCATTGAAGAAAAAGATCTATTGACAGCTATGAACTGGAACAACCTGTGTGACAACTCAATCAAGACTTGAATGTTCGACTCTTGAATTTAAAGAGCTACAGTTATTGAGGAACTTTTCATACTGAAGTGCACTACTACATATTAGCTTAAGAACACAAGCTTATTTGCACACACAAGATTTGAAGATGGTTTACCAAATACTCAGACCCAATGGATTTGCAAATTACTGATTTAAGTAAAGGGTTGCTGAGTTTGAAACATTGGTGTAAACTACTCATCCACCCATAAATGTGTAAGAATGTGTGATGGAGGGTCATCAACTTTATAGAGATGTATATCCGAAATTCTTGACTGAACAAAGTAATTTGAGCCACACCACTGAACAAGAGGTTAGAAAAACTTGTCAGCTACAACTGCTACAAGTTCACAACAATATATTTGATTTTGACAGACGAGCTTACTGTAGACATTAATCAATATGAGAAGCATTTGCTGAAAGGTGCTATCTGCACATCATCTCAGCACTTGGCGGAAGAATTACAAGGCATTGCTCACTGTTGGTCTCCCTGCAGCAGCATCTTCAAATAGACCTACTTGACTTGAAAAAGCCATTTGCATGCTACAATGGGGACAGTACCATAAGGTAACAGTGCATCTAGAAAACTTTAGCCTACCTTAAACTCCTTAATGAAGAGCTTGTTCAGCATGCTTCAATAATCACTACTGCTGTTCTCTTCTTTCTTTGGAGAATTCTCTCTCCAGATTGCATATACTTCATCTGTCCTAAAGCGTTGCGTAAAGGTGGTCTCACTCAAAGGGGTACACATTCCATGAGAGAAACCAAGTAGACCTGTATATGCTATCATAGCTCCATTATCAACACAATAGCGATCATCAGTTGCATATAAATTGCCTCCTCTTTCAGAGCACATAATCCGCATCATCTCTTGAAGTCTTAGATTGCAGCCTACACCTCCAACAATTAGAACATCCTTCTTATCACAATGAGCCATTGCCCTCTCTGTAATCTCAACTAACATAGCAAATAAAGTTTCCTGCACAAACAGCCAAATAGTCAGCTTTAGACAACTGGGGCAGAAGTCCACAGAAATTTGTGTATCTACAACAAATATAATGTATCGGGAGTACTCTCAAAGCCACATCGCATATGCACATGGAACTCATGAATGTCAGTCCTTGTGAAAATGCTGATGTGATTTCCGGTTTTTAAACAATGAAAGATGGAGCAGGGAAGGAGAAAGAAAACAGCCCAGGTAGTCTTTGCCAGCGCCATTATGAATGCAAATTAACCAGCACAGTTGACCTACAGTAGTTGACATATCAAACAGGCTACCAACTATTTGACCAGTAGTATCCAGTAATCACACAGTCTGGACTTTGAAGCCTGTTCTCCAGTCTTTCTACTGAGCTTCCATGCTGTTCAATAGCTTAAGCCTACACTAAGAAAGCAGTTTTTATGGCACTCCTGAAATTCATGTGTACTGCAGTATTTTACTCTGCCAATTAACAGCAAAAACTGGCCTCCAAGATTAAAGCAGCTAATTTTCAAAACTTCCACTGACTTGCCATTGTCTTTCATTGATGAGATGTTTGCTAACTCGAAAAAGTTGTTTGCCAACCTAGAAGAAGCAATGTCTATAACGTGTCTGACAGTAATACGAGACTGTCTTCTGCAGACGCCCCTCTGAGCCCTGTCGATCCTCTTGAGGAAGCACGAGAAATCTCTCTACCCGCCCAACCACACTCAGGAAGATGCTGGAGTGGAACCCTGTCGTGACTCCTCTGCCAGCCGTCATTACCTGGTGAGTTATACTATTTTTATGACTCACTTACTTCCTAAGCTCCCCTTAACCCTGTACGGGCGCCCAAGGCCCCCGGACGGACATCTCTCGCACTTGTTTCCCAATAAGTTACATTTATTGATGTAACATTTCCTCCCCCTTAAGAATTGGTTTCGTCCTCCAAAACGATACTTGAAAGGTCCAACTGTAAATTGGGAAACCTTTTTCTTAAAGTGCTTACTTGCTCCCATGTTGAGCTTTCTTCTAAACAATCCCTCCATTTTACCTGACATTCTTGATAAATAGTATGCCTTGTTCGTCTATTACGAACATTTAAAATTCTTTCTGGTTCATGTGGAATAGATTGGTCACCTAATAGCTCCTCAATGTTATCATTTAATATTAAATTATCCATATCACCCAGCTTCTTTCTTAGCTTGCTTACATGGAAAACTGGATGTGTTTTACTACCAGCAAGTAGTTGGAGCTTGTAAGCCTGTTTTCCCACCCTCTTAAGTATTGTGAAAGGACCACAATACGTGGGTGAAAGCTTTGGACATCATCCCGTTTTCATGGTTTTAGTTTGTTCAGGCACTTTAAGATAGACCAATTCCCCTTCCTCAAAGGAGATGTCTCTTCAGTGAGGATCTGCATAAGCTCTAGCTCGGTCTTGAGCTTTCTTAATATTTTCTTGAGTAAATTTTAGCATACTATTCATATCCTCCAAAAAATCATTTGCTGCCTGAACCTTTTCCTTACGTAGCTCTGGGCTAAAACCCATACATTAGCATAAATGGACTATATCCAGTGGAAGAGTGTTTGGCACTATTATATGCAAACTCTACTATTGGTAAATATTCTTCCCAATTAGTTTGCCTTTTACTTACATACGCTCTCAACATATCTTCAAGGATTTTGTTAACCCTTTCAGTTTTCCCATCAGTTTGCTGTTCCGCTGTGCTCATGCTAAGTTTAATATCTAACTTCCTAAATATAGCACGCCAAAATTGACTATCAAATTTTCTATCCCGATCAGAAACTATATTTGCCGGAAGGCCATACAATCGGTATATGTTCTTTATGAATAATCTAGCCAATTCTGGTGTTTTAACATCAATTGAAGTTGGAATAAACCTAGCCATTTTGGTTAACCTATCCATAATCACCCACACAGAGTCGTGCCCCCTCTGTGTTCTAGGTAACACGATAATAAAGTCAATGGAGATACTCTCCCATTTTCTCGGAGGAATCTCTAATGGGTGGAGAAGTCCTCCCATTTTCAATCTTTCAGCTTTATTAACCTGGCATTTATTACATTTGACCACATAGTCAAGGACGTTCTTATTCATTCTAGGCCAATAGAATTGCCTTTTAATAAGACTATAAGTCTTATTAACTCCTGGATATCCGCACTGGGGGTATCATGACACTCAAAGAGTATCTGGTGCCTTATTTCTTCATCTTTCGGGAAACATACCCTACCCTTGTAGAGTAAATAATCATTATCAATGGTAAAATCCTTCCACTTGAATCCCATTTGAGCAACGCCTAATGCTCCATTTCCTTGTTGAACATCCTCATATGTTTCTTCCTCAATGGAGGCCCTTCCATTTGGATCCCCATTTTCTATTACTTCCCATATATTGGAATATGCCGGATCAACCTGGCATTTCCCGTATAAGGATTCAAGCAAATAGGAAGTAAACTGAGTAAAACTCAATTCATTTATGATGGGCTGATGCGCCAAGGCATTTATGATGGGCATTCTGCTGGCGCATCAGCCACTATATTGTACTTTCCTTTTCTATACCTTATCTCATAGCCGAACTCTTGAAGGAGTTCGGCCCATCTGGCTTTACGACCTTGTAGATCTGGTTGGTCATTAAGCCACTTAAGGCTTTCATGACTTGACAAGATCAAAAGTTTAGCACCGTACAAATAGTGCCTCCATTTCTTCATTGCATGTACTATTGCATACAGCTCCCTCTCATAAACGGAATAATTCCATTTTCGATCTAATTCCTTGCTTTCAAAAGCAACTGGTCGACCCTCTTGTAATAAGACCGCGCCTACTGCCCTGTCACTGGCATCAACTTCAACCACGAATGGTTTATTGGGATCCACAATTAATAGTCCTGGGGCTATAGCAGTAGCTACCTTAAGTTTTTGAAAACTTTCATTTTGGTCTGTTCCCCAATTAAAGCTCTTCCCTTTCCCTTTAAGTTGGTCCGTCATTGGAACAGCTAACTTGGCATAATCTCGAATGAATCTGCAATAAAATCGAGATAAACCTAAGAAGATTTGCAGCTCTTCCAAATTCCTTGGAGATGGCCATTCAATAATTGCCCTTACTTTTTCTGGATCCATATTGATTCCCTCTTTTGAGATAAAATGCCCCAAATATTTGACTTCTTGTGCAAAGAATTCACATTTAGTTTTCTTCGCATAAAGGGAATGGGTTCTTAACAATCGGAATACTATCCGTAAGTGTTCCAAATGTTCTTCTCTTGATTTTCTAAAGATCAAGATATCATCCAAGAAGTCTACTACAAAGTGTCCTAGATAAGGCCTAACACACTTCATCAGCTTCATAAAAGTAGTTGGTGCATTAATGAGACCAAAAGGCATCACCAAAAAATCATAATGCCCATATCTCGTACGAAATGCCGTCTTAGAGACATCCTGGGCATTAATTCTTACTTGGTGATAGCTTGATCTTAAGTCAATCTTTGTGAAGAATTTTGCCCCTTGTAATTGATCAAAAAGATCTTCCATTCTGGGCATAGGAAATTTATTCTTCACCGTTATCTTATTAAGTACTCTATAATCAACACAAAGTCGCATAGAACTATCTTTTTTCTTCACCAATAAAATTGGTGAAGCCCAAGGTAAATTGTTGGATTGTATAAACCCCTTATTAAGGCAATCCTTGATTTGTCTTTCGACTTCTTGGTGTTGTGTTTCACTTAGCCTATAAGGTGGTTTAGAAATAGGACGTGTATCCCTATCTATGTCAATTGTGTGATTTACATCACCCTTATCTGGTGGAAGGCCACTAGGTAAGTCAGAAGGAAGCACATCTTTAAATTCGTCTAACAAACCACTTAATTCATTATTTACATTCAACTCACAAACATAAGAAAATTGTTGCTTTTATATTACAAGAAGTAAAAGTGTCTTGTACAAGAAGGGACCATAACATATATACCTCACAAGCTTCCTTCTTTATCAGCTTCTGAACTTCAAAAGAACACATCAAAGGGTTATCAAATACTTCATGTTCACCTTGAATCATAAAAGTTTTACCATCCCTTTCAATTTCCAATGTATTATGATGATAGCTACGCTTTAAGAATGGTTCCAATCCCCATAGCCACTCCCTCCCTAAAGCAATATCGGCTCTTTTCATATTCATAATCTGAAAATCAAGCTTATCTTTATATCCTTGATCTTGATTTCCAAATTGGATACCATTGTATCCCATATTTTGTTATCCTAACATTCCATTATGCGAACAATGTATTGATGTTCACTCTTTTGTTGGGAAAGTTTCAACTTTTTGACAAGTGCCTAACTTATGAACTTGTGGGTGGTAGAGTCATCAATCATGACTCTGACCCTCTTTCCACCTATCGATCCATGCATTCTAACTAAATCATGTGGCCCAAAGCTAGGTTGCCACATAGAAGTTGATATACAACACCTGTGTTGTACATCCTTGTGCAAGACCTCTAAAGATTTATACTTTTCATGCCCCTTTAATTCCAAGGTCTGCACTACATGGATTTGTTTCTCTTTTTCCTTGCCCTTGTCCTTATCCTTACCTTTATCTTCCCCCTTTTTCCTTTGAGGGCAATTCCAAGCATCACGATTAGAAGATAGATAATTGAAACACAGCCTTTCTTTTTTTGGCATTATCAAAGTCATCTTGACTTAGCTTTGGCCGTACATATTGTTTCTTTTCCAAGGGTTGTTTCTTGCCCTTAAGGAACGGCATTTTTCTTTTTGATTTGCCTACAAATTTTGAGGCTTTAAATTCCTTAGTCTTGGGCTCCGTATCAGTGAGACTAGTGAGTGCACCTAGACGCGTATTATCTTCATTGATTAATGCAAATTTAATTGCCTCTTCAGGCATCTTGGGTGAACTCCTTTTTACAGGCCTTATCTAGACCCCTTATAAATCCTCTTGTCCTTTGAAATTCATCTATTCCTTCCAATTTGAGGATTATCTCACGAAACTCCTCGAGATATGTTAATAAAGGACTTCCCTTTTGTCTGACAAAATCCCAATCTTCCCAATTTCTTTCCATTTCATTTTCAAGAAGAAATTCTTTCAAAAAGACCGATTCAAATTGAGCCCAAATTTTAGGTATTTTATTTGCCTCCTTTAAAGTTCCCCACCATTTACATACTTTTGGCCCCAAGGTTAGGCTGGCCTCCAGCGCTTGGAGATGTGGTGGAGTATTCTTTAATTTGTGCAAATCCTCCCATTTTTGGAGGAAGTTAAAGATAGTATCTTTATTTCTATCTTTTTCCTCCCCATGAAACTGAGGGGGTTTCATATCTTTTAATATTGGGTTATCCCTCAACTTTTGGTGGGGTTCCCTTGGGTCTTGCATAGTCACATCTACATCTTTTGATGAAGATGGAATATCTGAAGTCTCTATCTTACCTTTATCCCTTTCTAGTAATAAAGCTAATTGGGATTTTATTTCGGTGAGTGCTTGAGTTAGCAACTCCATTTGAAACCCCTGTGCTTGCACATGAGCAGTTAACTTATCAAATTATTCTCGTGTAGCAAAAAATTCTTCCCAATGTTCTTCTTGCATTTCAATTTCATGGGGATCCACCATAGGGTGGTCCCCGGAACTAGAGCCTTCCATTGCCCCCCCTCTTTCTCTTTCTCCTCCATCTATACACTGGAATTGGGAAGAAAATGTAAGAAATTGCAGACAAAGGTGGGATAGTTTCCTGATTACAAAGGTAGGACAGATGTCGACGGCCTCTGTGACGACATGAGGAGCGGTGCGGCTTTCCTCAAATCTGCACTGGTTGTGTGCAGGTGGCGTGGCACAAGAAACAAGGCCTGCAGACAGAAATGATGGATTAGCGTGCCACTAGACACGACCCTGAAAATTATGAAGAAACTCAGTGTGCTGTGGCCAGAGTAATGATTGGCGTGGCCCGTATTGAGGCAGGACTTGGCCGAAACGGCTAGAGGCGAGACGTGGCCCGACTTGAAGCAGAACGTGAATCGGATTGGCGATTGACATGGCCCGACTATAGTCGCCAGCGACCCATAGCAACGATACTAGTTTTCAGTCGCGATTAAATCACCCATTTCCAAGTTTCCCGCTCTAATACTAGTATAACATGTCTGACAGTAATACGGGACTGTCTTCTGCAGGCGCCCCTCTGAGCTCTGTTGATCCTCTTGAGGAAGCACGAGAAATCTCTCTCTTTCCACCCAACCATGCTCAGGAAGATCCTGGAGTGGAACCCCAACGTGACTCCTCTGCCAGCCGTCATTACCTGGTGAATTATACTATTTTTATGACTCAATTACATCCTAAGCTCCCCTTAAACCCGTACGAGCGCCCAAGGCCCCCGGACCGTCATCTCTCGCGCTTGTTTCCCAATAAGTTACATGTATTGATGTGACAATGTCACATTGACCAGACTAGTTACAGTAATTCATACATTTCTCAACCCTTGAGAGAATTCAATACTAAGCTTAAAAACTGAACAACAGTATTACTGAGCACAAACAATTGGGCACGAGGTATGGCCCCTACCTGCAAGGAGAAGCACAAATCAGCAGCTGAGCATTCATTTGCAGCAAGTTGTTGGACGGCCACAGCTTCGATGAAACTAAGTATCCCGCTGAAAGAGACATCCATGCCTTTGACCACGTAAGGCAGCTCAGTAAATTTGTTTCCTTTCTTTGCTAGCTGAGCATCTTAAAGCATCAACAGTCAAAAATCAGTTATAGGTATTTGCAACTATCTAATGAACAAAGTCACATATAAAGCAGCATTCAGCTGAATCCCAACAAATGCAGCCACAGCTCTACATGCAGGCAGAATACAGTGCCACTGACCAGACTAAACAATTTGGTAATCAGTGAAATGCCCCATACAAGGGCGATGCGGCAGAATGTCAAACAGCAAAATTTAAAAAGAGCATGTGATACTGGAATGGACCTGCTCTATGTTATAACCAGGGCTTGGATCGTTGGAAATCTTCAGAACCCTAGCAAAACGATCCAGGCAATTGCCGACAGCAATGTCGATGGTCTCGCCGAAGATTCTATACCTCCCCTCACTGTATGCAATCACCTGCGTGTTTCCACCGCTGACATACAAAACAACCGGGTCGAGGGCGCCGGTGACAACCCTGCCCATCTCTATGTGAGCGACGCAGTGGTTAACGGCAACAACGGGCTTGTTCCAGAGCTGGGACAGGATCCGCACAACGACGGCGCCGGCCTGCAGGGGCGCGCCCATGCCGGGGCCCTTGGTGTAGCAGAGGCAGTCGACATCCTGTGGCTTGATACGGGCCTCCTGGAGGGCCTCCTGCACGAGGGGGAGGATGTACTGCTGGTGGTGGAGGGCGGTCTCTCGCGGGAGGAAGCCATGGCCGGGGGGTGTGATGTAGGTGTGGCGAGGATTGGCCAGGATGGTCCCATCCAGCTTCACGATCCCTACCCCTATCTTGTTAGCAGAGCCCTCGATGCCCAGAGCGATCATGGTGACCTCCAGCAATTCACTACCGTCGCTTACGATATCCTTTCCTGTGTACTGCGGCCTGCCCTAAAATGTTAATCAATTCATCAATTCCAAATCAGGTGATCTACTTAACCAATTTCAGTTAGTTGTGGTGCACTTCATCAAATTTTGGATAGATGATCTAATTATCAGGGTATAGGCCTACCAGTACAAGAGTTCTAGGCAAATTCCTACTAGGGTAGAGGACCGAGTGAAATGACACTCAACTTGTGTTGTTCTTGACGCATCGATCCGCAAAAATTCATTTCTAGTGAGTCATGCATTGATGTTCTCTTCTCCATGATGTAGGCACTTTGAATATTGCACTATTCATAGGCTCTTATCTAGCCGGATAAGAAATATCAAGATCTAAAAAAAATTGTTCCTTGATCAAGTTGTGGTTTGGTTTCTCTATGTCTTAGTTGGCTTTGTTGGCTTGTTGAGTCTTCAATCTTCATGTGTATTCATGATTTTAGAGTAAATCAATTTGGTTTTCTTCCAACTATTTCTTCTTTGATGCGCAAAGTGAGACTTGCACACAATTAGTAATGTCTCCCAAAGTCAAGGGCATGTACTTTTTAGTTTTATTCATGTATGCATAAAAGGCCCCCAAGCTTGTAGATCCACAAGCAAGTTCATCCTCATGTCAAATCTAAATATCGAACCGCGTCCCTTCATCACCATGTAAAATAAAAGGGTTGTTAATAGTACCAGTAATATGACAAGATTGAACCCATGTCAAACTACCTCAACTTTAAAACACGTCACACAAACCACAAGGGAAATAACTTATTTGCATCATTTCAATGGTATGAGTATGTTCTAATACAGGGTCCTGCTTAATACCCAAAAAGTGACACACAACTAGTACCCATTTTTTAATTGACTCCTCTACCCTATAATTCTTACATTGTGAATTATGACAATATCATGAGCTTCTACGATGAGGGAAGGCTTCTGCAAGGGAAGGATCACATATCTAGGTAGGTGCAATTGGGGTTTGCAGGCTGTTGGTCCCCACAATTCTCACATTGTGAATTACAACAACATCATGAGCTAGGTATGTAATGCCTCCTAAGCAAAAGCTCATGATTTTAAACTATAGGAAAAACAAGGAAAAAGAGCCCCTTTTCCCAAATGGGATAATGTCCAAACTTCTTATGTGGTAGAGGAAGTATATTAGTTTGATGAGGCCCTGAGTTTAAGCCCCTAGGGGCAACTTATAACTAGCCTACCCGTATGGGGCATTGCATTGCATTGCAAAATTAGGTGATTTGTATATCTTTATAGTTATATATCTATGTATCTAATGAGATCCTAAGTTCAAGCCCCTCAGGCCAACTACCTATACAAGGTATTGTGTTGTGCCTTTCATCATATGAAAAACACACTACAAAAAATAGGTGATTTATACATCTTCTATAGCCATATTCGCTATATGCACGCACGCACGCACACACATTTTTTTTATTTATTTAAAACTTTTATACATTATGTTTTTATATATTTTAAAAGAAATTTACCAAAACCATACAATCAAACCTCGAAAAATGAGGTCAAACCTATATGCCAACCTCTTCAAAAACCTCACAAAAAATTGGTATTTTGAAATAAAAGCTTGCAAGTTGCAATGAAATAAAGTTTAATCCAAAATATTGGTATATCAAACTAAAACTTACACCTTAATGAAATTATGTTTATTCCAAAAAATGGTAACTTGAAATAAACTGACCTTTGTTCCTAAACAAATGGTCAATAGATAATCAAGAGGCTCAAAATAGCTTGTTGACAACCATGGGCTAGTTTTGTTGTTTGAGTTTTGTGGACACCTTAGAAAGAAGAGGTCAAGTCAAGCAAGGGTGTCAAAGAAGAATGCTAAAGGATTGACCTCTCTCGTGCTCTTGCCAATTTTGAAATTGTTTGGAACAAAGTGAGCTTAATCAGCAATACAAAAGAAATGGGGGTATGTGTGTGTTATCAGTGAGCTTATCCCTTGAGAATGCTTGCTTTCAAACAAAAAGTGGCACATGATATTAATCTCTCTTATATTTTGTCGTTGTCCATGTTCTAAAGAATACAACTTGATACTTACATGTATCTATCTATTTGTGTTTGCATGTTTCACCATAGTCAATCTATTTGTTTTAGTATAGCCAATCTACATGTTTCGACATAACCTATATGTCGATTATGCCATAACCACACATGCATACACACACACACACACACACACTCTCTCTCTCTCTCTCTCTCTCTCTCTCTCTCTCTCTCTCTCTCTCTCTCTCTCTCTCTCTCTCTCTCTCTCTCTCTCTCTCTCTCTCTAAATTTGTGAATGAGATGTACCTATAAACTTTCTCAATGGTCTTGACATCATTTTCTAAACTAAATTGAGAGCCAAGAGCATGGGGGGAACACTTGTATTAGCAAATTTGAAACTTGGAAGTAGAGGATGTGATTTTGAAAGACTCACTTACCAAAGTGCTTACACCCTTTGTAGATGTAGAGGGAAAACCAGCAACAACAAAGATGGCTACGTTTAGAGTGAAGGTTGA
The DNA here is from genome assembly GCF_053477565.2 of Lygodium microphyllum. Classification (NCBI taxonomy): domain Eukaryota; kingdom Viridiplantae; phylum Streptophyta; class Polypodiopsida; order Schizaeales; family Lygodiaceae; genus Lygodium; species Lygodium microphyllum. Next base: position 106,168,405 of record NC_141154.1, on the reverse strand, counting down.
AGATGAAATCAAGGAAATAATGACCATAGTGCAAGAGCACATATAGAAGGGAATCAAAACAAGGAAGGAGGCATGTAAGCAAGAGATAATGAAAAACACTATCTTTTTAGTAGTTAAGGAAGCTACATTGTAAAAGAAGATTGTATTCCATGCATATTTAGGAGGCCTCCATAGTACCCATACTATTCTATAGTATGAATGCTTTCATATATGGTACTGAGATGTTCAAAGATATATAGGCTAGAGACCAAACCAAGGCCAATTAGAAAAAGGTTCAAGTGGGTGATACAATGGAAAAGCACCATGCAAGGAAAGAATCAATGGACTCTGGAGTTTTGAAGCATGTAAGAAAAACTTGAAGCATTAAAACGATTTACAAATCAAATGAACTTGTACCAACACAGCTCAAACCACAACTTTGTGAAATCACCAAGATGAAGATAGCTAAAAAGAATGCATGGGTGGTCCATGAGGTGTTGAAAAGCCTTCATTGAGTTTCGTTTGGGTCATGATCTTCTTAGTAACTTTTACAACTTTAGCACCAGGTTTGTTTTTTGTGCCAATGGCATCTTGAAGTGGTTTGTAAATAAAACATTGATGTTTATCGCCTTGTCCTATATATATATATATATATATATATATATATATATATATATATATATATATATATATATATATATATATATATATATATATATTCTCTCTCTCTCTCTCTCTCTCTCTCTCTCTCTCTCTCTCTCTCTCTCTCTCTCTCTCTCTCTCATAATGCATGACCTACACATTTACCATAGCAATGTAGAAGGCACTATTGCATTAGCTTGGGTGTAGTATACCCTATAATAAGTTCCATTAGGTTGGGTGACTTTTGCATTGGGTTTGAGATAGCAGCACACCCATAATTTTTTGAGTCAATTACCTAATTGTTTTTTTCCAAGAGTATATTTGGTGAAGGCTATTTGGTAGAGCACCAATGATAAAGTGATGGAGATTTTGCATGGGCCTTTTCATATTAGAGCTAAATTTAAGGGAAAGGAAAAAGAGGTTTTTTTAAATCAATTCAATAGCATTTTTATCGACTTGCCTACTTTGCAATGTTTGATGATCAAATTCTATAATCTATCTTTAGAAGAGGCATAAGAAGCAACCAAGTTTTATAATAAAGCTAAATGAAAGTGAGATATTGTAGTGCACATAATTAGAAAAACTCTTTATTACCCTAATGGATATAGCATATTCATTAGGTTCATGTTGTGATTCAATGTGCTTTATTGTTCAATCCAAATAACATAGCATCTAGCAATTGGGAGCTTTTGAAGTAGATACATAAGACTTTGACATAGTGAATTGGGTTTTCCACTAGACTTCATATAACTAATGCAATCAAGAGTCAACAAGTAGGAAAAAGGCTCTTTGTCGAAGGGTTTTGAAACTACAAAGTAGAATGGCACATCATTGGGGATTTGAAGACACTCACATGCATGTATAACATTTCCAAAGTAGCTACTTCTACATATCATTTCCTCTATTGTATATCTCCAACACAATAAAGTTGAACTTAAAAAATTGGAATAGAGCTCCCTCTAGGCACATTAAAGACCCACTATTCAAGGCAGTTTTGGATATTTCTTTAGCTAACACTCACATATACAACTTTATGCACTTTTGCACAATAATTAAAAATATAGCTCATCTTTATATAGGGTTTTCTTAGAAGCTTAAACCCTTGTTAGCTAGAAAGGATGCTATAAGCAAGATTGAGCAATTTTTATCTTCAATTGGTTTGCATGGAGGCAATCTTATCATTGAATGAGATCCTCAAAAATATAGATGGAAACTATGTCCCCAAAAAGCTATCTATATTGTTGGGGTAAAGGCTAGGAGATTTTTAGGCTTCCATGAAAAACTTGGTAAGATGAACTCTAAATAAGGTGGCTCTACAATTAAGTACCATAAATGAAAATCCCTACATAATGTGATTAAGATCATTCTAAAAATGGACATGCTCATAACAAAAAAGTTAAAGTTCATGAAATGTTAGATAAAAAATATTGATTCTACTGTGATAAAGTTATATGGTGATGGTAATCTCAAGACTTTAAAGACTAGTTAGAACTTTCCAAAAAGGTAATGATAGAAGCCTAGGGTAATCAAAACGTCAATCACTATTTGGTAAGAAAATTATGTTGTTATGTTTCTTTATTGACTAACTCATGTAAGATTTTCAACTAACTTTCATTGTTGGATAATCATGTAGCATATTTTATACAATCGTGCCCTATATTTCATCAAGAAATATGAAAATCTCTATATTTGGTCAACTCAAGATACGGAAAAATCACATTACCATGCAAAAACAAAGTATTTGAGACATAAAAGACATGGAGGTGGAAGAGTCAAATCAAATAGCTTTTGGAGGTCTTTTAAGGTCTTATCAAGCTTAAAGATACAACCACATCATGCAATACATCCTCTTTGGTCAAAACTATACAAATAGTAACTCAAAAATTAAAGACGGATATGTAAACTCCTATCCAAGGCAAATATGTTTACAATGGCTATAAACAAGGCTAAGAAAAGGAAAAATATGGGTTTCAAGGAATTTTAGTAGCCTTGAATAAGCTTTAAATGTTTTGCACTATGTATAAGAGAGTAAGTAGGATCCTAGAACTCCAAAGCAACTCACCCTTAATCTAGTGTAACTAGATCAAGAGTAGGATATGCTAGTGTTTGGCTATATGCCTAGTTGTAACTAGGCATATAGCCAAACACTCTTATAGCTTCTTGTTTCTCTACCAAGGTTATTTTTTCCACACCTTTGTTGAAAGGCTAAGATTCAATTACCTTGGAAATGGCTTCTAAGGCCACAATTAGCAAACTTGGAGCATCGTGCAACCTATTGCAATTTCTATTCTAAGGGCTCCAAGTGACTCAAGCTTGGGAAAAATCAAGGTCTTTGGCCAAAGTTCAAACAAAGCTATTTCTTTATAAAAATTAAGACAATGAGACAACAAGCATACAAATTCATGTGCAAATGGATAGTTTTTACAATGGTTGGCCTCTAGTGAGAGGCAAGGCATAAAATGGTTCTCAAAAAGTGGATAATCAAATGTTTTCAATGAACATGGCAATGCCACATCTCACAAATGCAATAGCTCACATTGAAGGTGCTCTTCTTATTTCAAGAGTTCCAATCTACCTTTGCATTGTTACCTCTCACGCAACTATCTACACCCTCTCTCACATCAACCATACACTCCCCTCTCAAACCTTGAAAGCAAGAATGCAAGATTGATGATGAGTTGAAATGAGTTTACCTTCTTACCTTACATGATGTAATCAAGACTTAAAAGGTTCATCCATGGCTCTAAGATTGAAATATGCCTCTTTGAGTTATGCTACAACTACATAGCATCCAAGCTACTTCATGAAAGTTGCATCATGAGAAGATTGGCAAGAACAAGATGAAGAAGAAGAAGGTGGAGATGGAGAAGAGCTTCTCTTATTGGTTCCTCACTCTTTAGCATGCACTCTCTTGCTTCCCCCCCCCCCCCCCATCTCTCTCTTCAAAAGTGCAAAATATTGGATTTAGGTTATAAGGATCCAAGTACACAGCTTGTAGAAAAAAAAGAAGCTTAAGAGAGCACAACTCAAAGTATATTGAGAGGTATCAATAAGTGCCTTGGTACTCATAAATGTACTCACATATATCACTACCAAAATATGGCAACAAATCCCCCTAAGAGTGATGTAGTGAACAAAAGTTGACACTCATGTATAAAGAAGTGCCACACCTAGTGGACTAGATTAATCCACAAAGGGGAGTGAGCCCAAAGCTTTGTGGAACGCTTCAAACTTCTCATGAGGCAAAGCCTTTGTGAATAGATTTGCAAGATTATTATGTGTTGGCACATAGGCCAGCACATAGGCCAAGCTTATCTCTTCTATCAAGAGTCTCTCCATGACATAATGATATTGAAACTTAATGTGCTAATGTGCATGGAACATTGGATTTCTTACAATTGCCTATGTGATCTTATTGTCAATAAAGATGGTGGTGGTAGATTCTTGTCCAACACCTCTAAGCCAAAGACACTCACCATTTTTATGAAAGCTGCCATGTACTATAAGTTTCACAACTAGAAGTGGCCATAGTGGGCTACTTCTTACTCAACCATGATATGCATAAGCTACCAAGCATGAAGCACAAACCACTTGTGGATACAGGAGCATCATAACAACTAGCTCAATCAAAATTTGAAAAGGCATGTAAATCTAGGGGTAATGATACCCACTTGGGATAAAATAGCCTAAGGTGCCAAGTACCACTTAACAATGCTTAGAGCATGGCCTATGCATAAACTTACTAGTCTATGAGACTGCAAACTAAATTTCAAGCCTCATAATGCATACATAAATCAAGCATCCAACAACCTGCTGATAGAGGAAGACATCAAAGGGTCTTCGACATAATGAAGGCTTAATTTCAAACTATCTCCATAGTAGTAGTAATAGGCAGTCTTCAAGACCAACTCCCTACAATAATGTCTCAATATACTTTGTTTGACACAAAGCAATACCTCCATCACACTACTTAAACTGAATGCCCAAATAATGATGTAATAGACCTAAATTCAACATGTTCAAAGTTGAATTCAACTCAACCTTAAAGTCAATACTATGTGTCTCATTAGGACCACTGACTAGCATGTCATTGGCATAAGCCACAATGATCAAAGGTACAACATCCTCATTTTGACATATAAGATTCTTTCAATTGGACTATTTTGGAAATCATATCTAGCTAACTATGCATGTATCTTCTCACACCAAGCCTGAGGTGTTTGTTTTAGGTCACACAAGGCTTTTTTCAATCTACACACTTTATTATTTTCTTGCCCCTTTCGTGCAAAACCATAGGATTGAAAAAGATACACTTTCTCACAGAAACATAGTTTTGATATCCAATTGATGTATATTCCAACCATTATGAGTTGCTAATGCACAAATGCTATGAATAGTTGTCATATGGTAAGTGGGAGCAAATGTTTCATCAAAATTAATAATGTTCTATTGAGCATAACCCTTTGCCACAAGTCTAACTTTGTAGCATTTAACACTACCATTTGGCTTGTGCTTTAACTTGTAAACCCACTTAGTATCAATGGTATTATTGCGAGGAGGTAAATCACATAAGAACCAAGTACCATTTTTGACAGTAGCATCATTACTCAAATTGCATAGCAACCATCCAATTATTTGTTTGTAGCTCTTCACAAGACACATGCTCATCCTCATGACATAGACTAAAAGTATCCAATTCACAATAATTTGATGCATAAGAGGTACTATGAGAGCTAGAATTAGTATGACTAGCCCGATGATGCATCCAACTTACTATCACACAATGTTTGCACCAATCATTTTGGCATAATCATGGACTACTCAATCTTCACTCTCTCATAAACAAGTGCATCATTCACATTTTCATAAAAAATAGGCTAATTTACATTATCAAGAGAGACATATGTGAGTTGAAAAGTGCCTCATTCGGCACTACATGTGATTAGATACCATTGAAAAGAGATAAGATAGTGTCATACATATCATGTAAGTGTACATTTGTCTCTTTTGTACATGAAAGTAAAGGTTGAACAACATCTTCCATAAAGACAACATAATGGCTAACCAAGAGATGCTTGCTTTGTGAATTTTATAACTTATAATCTCTACTTTCATTATTGTATTTTTAAAAAGTACATTTTGTAGCCTTGTCATCCAACTTTGTGTGTTGTTGCACTAGTACCAAAGTTGTTAGTAGGGAATGTGCAAGATTATAGTGAAAGGCAGAGTCAAAGATAGTAAAATAATAAGTGCTAGATTTATTTTTAGAGTTTTAGTATATTATGTTTGGGCACTTGTGGTACTTCACAAACATGTGATTATCATGATGTATTATTTTGTGAGAGCTAGGCTCACTCCTATGCACATTGTATCATCTCATATAGTTATATTTGTTCACTTTTTACTCTTGTATGGGATGTGCAATATGTAATCACAATAGTGTAATTAGATTAAGGTTGAAGCATGCTTCATGGAATGGCCAGCTTAGATTCCACAAAGTGGGTGTAGGATGCCCAAGAAAGGGTGCAAACCTAATTCATGGCTATGGAAACCCTAAACTACAAAAAGGGTGCAAATTCAAAAATACAAAGTGGGGCACAAAACCTAAAACACAAAGTTGGGTGAAAAATGTAAAATGCAAACAAGGTACCAGCATAGAGAAGTAGCCTAATCCTAACCCTAATCTTGGTCTATATAAAGGTAGGAGGTTTTAGTTATATTTACCCTTTTGGTGCATCCATGTTGTGGAAGTTCTATAAGTATAACTATTGAGCAACCATTCTTTTCTTCTATTCTATCATATTGTCTTCATTGTTGAGAGTGAGGGAGAGTGAGTGAGTGAGAGGTATATTTGAGTGAAGGGCCGAAGGAAATGTGAAGCTATGCATCTTCTTCTTGTGTTATTTGAGGAGTTGTGTATGAGGTTGTGAGATTGTGAGAGAGTGAGGGATCCGACATGCTAAAGCTCTTGTCCACCTTCTTTCTCTCCTTCTTGTTCTCTATCTTCTCCTTTCATCATTGGCGTGTGTGGTGGTGGATGCGAATGAGTGACAGTCTTAGATTGTGTTGCTTAGGTCATGGAACCATCTTCAAGCCTTCAAGCTTTCAAACTACAATGTGGGGAGGTAAGATAGGTGAGTTCACTACACCTTGAAGCTAGTCTACTTGTTTACATGCTAAAAATATATACTTTGCATTCATCTGGCATGATGTTTGGTGTCAGTTTCAAATCTTAAATAAGGATACAAGTCATATAAGACAAAGGAGACCCTTGCTTTTTGTGCCATAATTTTTTATTGCAAACAAGCTACCTATGATGGGGGAGAAAGTGGGAAAAAACTCCAACCTTTTGCATCCTACAAACAAGAAGAAAGCTAGGAAATAGCAAGAAAAAAACATGGAGAACCTCTTGATGTCTAAGAACAAGACTTATATGGATGCTTTTTGACTATTGTGGACTATTCTAAATAGGGAATATAGGTAGTCTACTTCAATTCATGAAGAGATATCTTTGATGTACCTTGAATCTATGTCTAAATATTGCTCTTGCTTGTCACAAGTAGAGTGATTTTGATGATAATTTTGATATTTTCTAGATTTATTGCTATAGTAGGTTGAGAGATTAATTCTTTGAACTAAAAAGGCTCACCCATGTGCTTCATGCGAGACTTTTTATATGTACTATGTGTTTGTTTACCATATATACAATGATCACAAGACTAAAAAAACGTATAGTCTAGGAGCAGAAGATACTGCAAACTAGTAAGCATTTTCATTTCTTTCAAAGACATGTGCCCAAGGAAACAATGCCAAAGAGATACATGTGAAAGTGTAGCCATAGCCAAAAACATGGTCAACTAACCTAGATACAAGCAAAGGATAGAGGTACTAGACTTAGCATCACGTGCAATAACAAGATTCCTACTGGTAATCTTCCATGAAGAATCACCAAAAGAGACAACATAACCGACATCATCCAAGGTACCATCAAAGATAAGGCTCTTCATGAGAACTGGTACATGACGTACATCATGAAGAGTGAACATATTGCATAAACCAAAGTCTAACTAGACATCACCAATACCAACTATCTCTAATGCCATTTCATTACCTAGGTGATTATCCAAACGAATGGATCTAGTCATACTGCAATAAGAGTAAAACCACTCTCTATGAGGGGTCACATGAAAGGAAGCCCCTGAATCTATTGATCAATACTAAGTATAGCCTGACAAAGTATCAATCAGCTCTATGAAGCATCCAAAAGAAGAAGCTACCAAGATAAGATCATCAGATATATTAGACTACACTACATTAATCTCCTCAATCTTGACACTAGTAGGGCAACACCCACTTTAATATTTCCTCTTTCTTCAAGAAGTTTCTTCATTCTTACTTCCTCTCTTGCTAGAGGTACATCAACCTCTTATATCTCTTAGACCTTTGGTTCTGCTTCTTGCACTGTCTTTGTGTCTGTTTATGACATTGGAGTGCTCTATACTACACTGTATTTTATTGTATTGCTCTAGGGCTTTGTTGGAAGCTTAAATTTCATAGGAATTTCAATGGGATACTATTTTCTTTTGGAATTAAGGGTTATCTTCTCTTGGCACACATAATGGTAGCTAAAGGGGATGCAATGGAAATGGAGAAGGAGAAGAGGAAGATGTGGGAGAGAAGAGCACACATAATGTAGGTGCTATCCAAAAGTGTGTAGACAGCCCTATTGCACTATCATATATATATGAATAAAGAATATGGGTAGTCAATGTACACATGTAGGCCTAAGGGCCTTGTACCCCAACAACCTCCCACTAAAAGGCCAATGGACCAGGGAGTGAAAAAACAAAGGAAAAGGAAAAGAGACAAGGTGAGGAATCATGACATCTCACCCAATGGCCAATTGAAAAGCGAGCTATGCAATAAGCAAGAACCCTCAAGTCCATGACATCCAGGAAGAGTCAAGCATCCTCAAGGAAAAGAGACAAGGTGAGGAATCATGACATCTCACCCAATGCCCAATTGAAGAGTCAAGCATCCTCAAGTCCATGACATCCAGGAGACAAGCAATCCCGCAGCTCCATATAGCGGAGCAATCCAAGAATGCTTCTCATGAAGTAAGCACAACTCATGAGTGCAAGGTTGTAATGCATAAGCATCAAACTAGCACATAGCATCAGCGTGGTGCATAGGAGACAGTTGAGAGCACATAGACTCTCCAAAGTCAATCGTGGAAGAAGGCCCAGCATCCTAGACACATATCAGTCGGGGTGTCAAGATAGTATGCGGCATCAACCATAAAGCACCCTGAACGCGCATCAAGAGGCTTGAGAGATGTCTATGTCTCATAAAAGATAGCATGACAACTGCATATAACCTGCTGGGCATCCAAATCCCATAACCTATAAGCTTGAAAGTCACCATCTCCATAACTAAGGAGGACACATATGCATGACATAGGCATATCTGACATACATACAAATGCCTGGTAGCCAAACATCCTCAGGTAATCATAGGAGGGTCTCATGCCACTCCATGCCTTGTGTAGTGTAATGCCATCCAAAGTCAGACACAGTGTCCTATTAAGCAAGTAGAGTGCCACCATAAGGGCCTCAGTGCAAAAGCCATAAGATAACCCAGCTGTGGTAATAAGCATAGAAGCAAACTTTGCCTGTAAAGCAGGCACATGCCATGAGCAATCCCATAATACCATGGGCATAAGAAATCAATGCTAGACTACTGACAATAGGATTGAAAGTTGGGAGAGATAGCATGACTCTCATAATCCATCTGCAAGCACCTAGGCCTGCAACCAGCAGAATCCATAAACTTGTAAAGCATAAATAAGGCATTCTCAATCCGTACCAAGGGAAAAGCCCAAACACGATGGGTAGCATGATCCACAAAGGTCACAAAATGTGACGCTCCACCAAGTTATTGGGAAGGCATAGGTCCATATACTGCACAAAGGACAAGATCTAGAGGATCATGCCTCTCACGATCGCCATGAGCCAAATAGGTTTTGCAAGGACCATAAGTACAATCAAGGCAAGCATCAAGATCTGCATGTAACAAAGGAGGCAGCAATGAGTTTGAAACAAGACAAGATCTCCATCTCTCTGTGGTGCATATGGCCTCGCGATAATGCCATAAGAATGCATGTGGTATCTAGATAACTGCGACCATAGAATCTCCCACATGAGAGACATGCACTAGGTAATGAGAACCAACTCTAGAACCTCTGGCCAAAACCAAGCAACCATGACAAATCTTCCATGACCTATCCTGAAGAGAAATAGTATATCTTGCATTATGCAACTGACTGATAGAAATCAAGCTCTTACTGAGCATGGGAACATGTAAAACATCCTTGAGCATAAGAGAAGTCCCATCAGGCAAAGCTAGGTGTATATCCCTTGTACCAACAATAGCATAAGATTGCTCTCAAGGCCCAAATCAATGCATCCGTCAACCTCTGTGTAAGAAGAGAACCATGCTCTATGAGGGGTAACATGACAAGATGCCATAGAGTCCAAAAGCCAATCAAACGCATAGGCCTGATCACTGAGCAAGTAGGTTGTAGGGAAATAAGATGGCAGGAGTACATGCTCAACTGCATCATCATGGGTAACTGCATGTATCTCACCACTAGTAAGAGTGGTAACACCTGTTGTATTTTTTGTGTCTCTAACTCTCTTCTCATGTCGAGTCCGTCTCTATCTCTATTGCTCTGTAATCCATCTAAAGCATTTTCTTTGAAAATGCCCAAGCTTCCCACAATGGAAGCGAACAACATCTGAAGTAGAAGAACCTGTAGAAGATGACAAGGAATCCAAGTCATCATGAATAGGGCTATCCACATCCAAGGAACTCAAAGAGTCTAGGGATGTCCCAACATAGGGAACCTACTCATCAAGACAATTATCAGTAGAATCACAAGTGGTAGAAGCATGTTGCTGCAAGTACTCTTCCATCCTCACTGGAGAGGGAAGCACAGAAGCATCAACCAGGGATGCAGAAGCTCCCACATGAAAAAGACTCGTAAGCTAAGTGCATGACATAACCAACTATAATAGTGTAAAAGAAAACACATCTGTCAAAAGATCATACGGTATTCAGCCATGAAATCAACCCATAACCATAATGGCAAACATGACTCTGTAGTACATCAGACCACATAGTAGCATCCAAGTCACTGCAAGACCGGTAAGTGGCATAAGATCCTGCAACGGTCAAGCTCCATGAGAATCCCAAGTATCTGTAAAACAACATCCAAATAAGTGGCTCTGTAAAGTACATGACGGTAGATAAAGGTGCATAGCTAGGTAAGCAACAAGAGCAATTGCTCTCTAGCCTGTATGGGCAAAAGCAACCCAACTAGCATAGAAGATAGGCAACATAGAAGCAACAAAGCCATAATTGCTAAAGCCAAGCACTATCAAGAAGTCCACTGATCAAGAAGTAACCACAAAGAACCAAGCATCAATGAACAATGAAAGCTCAATAACCAACTGCCAAGACAATGGAGCAAGCACTGCTCAAACATGTATTTGCATCCAAGTAAATCCAAGATCCATAATTAAGGCATTAAGGGCCAAATAACATCTAAGCTGCATAAGTGATAAGCCGACCAAACGCAAACTTCTCCACAAAATTCTCAAATGCAATTCGATTCAAGCCCAAACATCTACCATACTGGAGCCGAACCCAAAAGCATCCACATCAGACATCAGTCCCATAATGGGTAGCAGGGGCATAAACCTTGTCAAGTGAAATGCTAGCCCCAAAGAAAATGACAATAAACCAATAATTGAGCTCTACTCTTTGCTCAGGAAGCATTCGGGAGCATAAACATCAAAGTGGCATCATCCAAATACATCAACATATCATCTCGAGTAGTTGGGAGCACCTGTAGACCATAAGCATAACCAAACTAGAGGTAAAATAACCTGTCAACCAAGGTAGCATAAATCCCAACCAACAATGAAGTGTTCACATCCAATTCAAAGCTCAATAGCTCTCAAATAGCATATCCGGGCATAAACCATGATGACCAAGCATCAATACATCCAACAAGACACCCGAATGTCAACAAAGAGTATTATGCACAAGCCGTCCTTGATAAAACCTTGCTACTCAAACAATGTATAGCAATAAATCCTTGCATAAATCAAGCTCTAGAAGCTCAAACCAAGTCCCAAAGCATCTCGAAACATTGGGAAAACATTCCCAAAGCATCTGGGCATCAAATACCAAGCCTCGAGAGCATCACATAAGCTAAGATCATGACATTTTCTTGCTGTAAATCAAACCAGATTTGTTGCAAAACATTCTATGATTAGAATTTTGCATATCTAACATTGCCATTGCGCCTGGAGCATGTCAAAACCCCAAGTTAGACTCTTACCTTGCCTAAATCGGGTTCCAGATGCCTGAGATATGAGAAAAAATGGGATTTTTGAAATAGGCGCAAAAAACGTGAGCTACTACTGTGGGGCCTACTAATGGGGGCATATAAGGTGCCCAATGAAGCCAAGGAACACCTGCAAAGAGACTATGAGGGCCAGGGAGAGGTGGGAGATGAAATCTTACCTCGGGGGGAAGAAGCCATGGCTGGCATTGAAGCTCCAAGCTCTAGGTCTTCAATCCAGGCTGAAGTAATGCCAGCGGGCCAAGCTCCACGATCAAGCTCTGATACCAATTGAAGGGGATGCAATGACAGTGAAGAAGGAGAAAAGGAAGATGCGAGAGAGAAGAGCACACACAATGTAGGTGCTATCCAAAAGTGTGTAGACAGTCTTATTGCACTATGATATGTATATGAATAAAGAATATGGACAGTCACTGTACACGAGTAGGCCCAAGGGCCTTTTACCCCAACATTAGCAACATCTAATTCTACCAAATTGGATTTGGATTCTTGATCCTTCGATTGATTATCAATGGTGTTGGCCTTCACAAGGGCTAGACTAGGATAATTAATAGCATGTTGCCTTCACCTTTGTATCTACTACACAAGGGCTTATAATCCATTGATTTTCTAGGGTTAGGACAATTTGGAAAATGCGATTCTTTTTTTCGCATCTATAACATTCCACTTTGGATCTCTGACCGCCTCCTAACTGTCTTCCTCTGTAGCTTTGAGAGGGAAACCTCCTTAGACCAAAATTAGGTGTGAACTCCGCAGGCTTTGGTCTAATGTCTTGGCTTGTCATCTTGGACTACAATATATTGAATCTTGCTTCCTCATATTTCTTTCTTTGTTCATGCATCTCCTTTAGAGAGCAAATATTATCTATATGGTTCTTCCTTAGACAGTATGAATAGAAATCTCTAGAAATGGTGGATTTTCTAGTACATTCAATGGTTGAATGTCCCACTTGGTGCCACTTGTTGTACCAAGTATTCAACCTTAAGGTGTCTCGGGCCACTCTTGTACATTTGGAGACATTAGCCATGTTCACTATCAAAGTTTGTAACTGCTCTATTATCACATCCATTAATTCCTTCTTAATATTCACAATTGAATTGGATATGTAGTCATTTAAACTTTCTCCTAGTGATACGTTTACAATGGGATTTTGAGGTATTCATGTGATCATAGCATTTACTGACTGAGTTGATGCAAAAGGGTCTCCATTTTGAATCTAGTTCTAAGCTCTTATTTGGACTATTGTGGTTATTGATTCCAATTGATAGGGTTCCATTGTTATTACTGATTTGCAATTGGGCGAACTATCCGACTCCATTACTATTGTGGTTGGATCATCATAGGAGATACTATTTGTGGCCCCTATGGAGTTAGAGCACTATATTGAGGCATTGTAGGTAGCTATGGATAGGGGTAAGGGACTGTTATTGGGTCTATATTAAGTGAATATGCCATTCCTAGCTTTAAGGGAGGTAGGAATCCTCTTCCTAGGGTTGTGGACAATCTAATTTCCACCTCATCATATAGTCTAGTATCTTCTAGTCTATCTTGCAAATTAGTTGGTTTTCTCAATTCCACAAACTTGCAAGCTTTTGGTTGCAACCCTTTGAGAAATACTCCCTTCTCAATTCCTTCATCCATGTTATGGTTGGTCCATCTTTTCAATGTGGATTCCATTCTTGAGACATAGCTTCAACTCGTTCTCTAAAAGACTAGCTTTGATTCATGAATTCCTATTGTGTTTGCTTTTCAAAGCCTTCAAACTTGAATTTGGTGAGGAAAGCTAGCTTTAATTCATCCCATATACCAAAGGTTCCTACTGCTTACTCTTTATACCACTGAAACATAGTATCCTTGAAAGCGGTAGGGAATATCACCAACCAATGCTCTGGAGTCCTTGCATTTTTGGGCACACATGCTACCATAAACTTTGCTACATGAAGATTGGGGTATTGATTATATTATCCTTTAAAGATAGGTAATGGGACTATATTCATGGTCTATCATCAACATTTACAAGACATATCTAACTATGCAGGGAACCTTGATTTGACTATGCCATTGAGACTTCTGTAAAGAGTGTTGCAAGGGTATCAAAAGATTATTATCCTCCTTTATCATTTGTTACTCTAGCCTTTTCTTTTTGCCTTCTTACATACCTTTAGAGATGCTCCAATGCTTGTCTCTTGATTGACTCATTCATTAGAGAGTTGGCTCCACCCAACTTTCAATACTCTACAGAGGGGAGTAGAGAATCTTTTATTTTCTCTAGTCTCTAGAAGACTTTTTGGCTACTAGCATTGATTCCACTTCAACTTTCTCAAAATCTCTGAATTTAATCTTCATACCATTGTAGAGAGAAAGGAATTTGGTTCTAAATGTCTCAAAGTTCATCTATCTAAGGATAGCCATGGTGCCATGATTCTGATAGTACCAGCTTTTGAGGGTTTCTATAGTATAAGTGGTGAAGAAGACATGATCTGCCAACTTCCAATGGGTTGCTAACTGAACATATAGAAGATTACCAATGCACCAAGCATTCCAGATATCCTATTGTTGAGCATCTATGAACAAATTTCAGATTTTCTCCTTCTTGTTGTGGTGGACTTCCACTAACCAAGATCTTGAAACTTCTTTATAAAATTTTACATGATATTATTAGACAACTTCTCAACAAAAGCCAAATCTACCATCTTTTACCATTCTCTATGCTTCTACTTCTTCAATTTTATCCTAAACAATTTGACACCAAGATGCAAGTCTCTATTGCTTTTGTAGATAGATGGAACAATTTGTCACATGAAGCTCGCATCAAGATAGCATTGTGCTTTAGGAATGAATCTTTTTAATAAAGTAGCTTTGGCAATGAATTCTTTTAACTCTCCTAGAGTTCTCAGAATTTTACAGTGTTCCATTACTTTTCTTACTCTTCCATAGTGTCATTTCTTCCCTTTTCAACCTCTTTTGGATGCTTATTAATGAGACTGTCTTTCTTAGTTGTACACCTAGACATGGAGCTCTCTAGAGAATACCAAGAATACAAGGAAATAATCGCAAGAAAATCTATCTTGTAACATCAACAAGCATCTTTTTCATCCCTTCATAGAATCCAACAAAAGAAACAACATGAAGCATCTTCATGCAGCATGATAGACATAATCTCCCTTGGATTTATCTTCAATAGAATCACATAGTCTTCACACCAACAAAAAAGAGATAATAACACCTCATGTATACCATCATATGAGTGGAATCAATCACATAAATTTCATATTATAGCTTTCAAGAATGTAGCCATAACTTCTTCTCTCATAATCACTCTCATATATAGCATGTCAGCCTCTAAAATGACTATCTTTCACTCGTTATCTCTCTCTCACATAATCTCAATCACTCATACATGAGAATACACTAGAATGAAATTCCAGATTCCTCTCTTAGTCTTGGAGACATCGTTTAACATTGTCACGCTAAGTCTTCACTTCACTCTTCAAATTCTGCTCTTTCATTCAATTGAGCTACTTTTCCAAAGTTCAAAAACTTTTCCAAGCTAAAAATCCCAACCAACAAAATATATACAAAAGCATACAAACCAACCATAGAGACATACAAAAGCTCAACAGAACACCATAAAAGGTCAACAGAACATAAAAAAACACTTAACTTTAACAAAAACCATTCCAACCTATCAAAAACCATTCAAAGAATATTCAATCATACTTAAACTCAATCATTCATATCCTCAACCTCTCAATAAAAACAAAAACTGACTCAAATAGACACAATTAGAACACATTTAAACTAATCAAACCATCAATAAAACTTATCAATGTATTACAACTCAACCAAAAACCATCATAAACTAATCAAACTTATTTGACCACAATTAAGACCAACCAAACCCAAATAGCATGCACTAAAACAACCAATTAACACAAAAAAGTAACCAAAAATATAACTCTTTAGCCCTCAATACCTAGGTAGTCACAGTTATGGTCTATAACCAAATTGTGGCTAGATCTATACCTCATACACCATGTATCCAATGCTTAGAAAATAACTTGAAATAACTCCAAAGTAAAGCTCTAATACCAATGTAAAGAAGCACACTTCTTCTATTTGAAAGTAATCAATATTTGAATCAATAATGCATAGGAATAAGATGTAATATTGTTGCCATGAGAACTCGCCCTTAATGGTAGTGGGTATAACAACACACATTCATGCAAGGATGTCAAGAGCTCCTCAAATGAATATTCATTTGTAGCTTTCTCCTTGATGGAGATCTTGACATCATTGCATGGATTCTCCCACCTTGCGTGAAGGTGTGTTATGATGCCTACTACCATTGAGGGTGAGTTCTCATAGCCCTCAACATGAGCTATGTATCATGCATCTTTCTTTCTTGTTACACAACTATAATTCTCTATGGTTTCTAGCATCAAATCAATATATGGCAGCCATTACTTCTTATTTCTATGGTTTCTTGGTTCAAATATTGATTTCTTTTCCTAGAAGAAGTGTGCTTCATTTATAGGTTGATCGATACTCAAGGGAGATTGTGGGACACTGATGTTGAAGTGACTTGAGGGCTCAATTTTGGCTTCTAGGTCACATGTGCTCTCCTTCCCTATAGACTGTCTACCTTGCTTGTGTAATGGTTTGTACATGTGCATGTGCAATCGAGAGTTGGGTCAAATCGTGAGTAAACTTGGAATGTTATCCTACAGTTGAGGACCAAGTTGGTGATAAGTTGTGGTGCTATGCTATTCTCATGTGGATGGGTCATCCGAGCATACTCGAGATGTCCTACCCTTGATGTGATTTAAGGCTGAGATGTGGGGAAGTGGGCTAGGGTGTTGCCCTAGGTACAATGAGGGTGCAATATGCTTTTCTATTCTCTTTTTTTCCCCTTTTTTCAATACAATAAATGAGCCAAGTATGAGTGATTGAAATGAGAGTGGACACATAACTTAGGGAGTGGCTTGAGTGTATGCTAAAGATATCCCTTGTTGAGAAGGTATTCCTTAACTAATTCACACAATTTTAGTGATGATTCTAAGTAGAAGGGATCATTGCACATGGTGAACTTGATGTCTACTATGTCTTCCAATAGTAGGAAAATACAAATGTTGGTAATTGTAGGGCTTGGAGATGAAGGCAGACCATTACCACTCAATTGATGCGTATGTTTATGTAAAAGAATAGTGGTGGTAGATTGTCTTCATAAGGTGTTACTCATTGTTGCAGAACCTTGATGAGGAGTCTTAGATAATTGCAAATGGTGATAAAGGAGGGATTAGGATAGTTAGTGCATTATTTTACAAAATAGTCAAAGGAGGGCACTAGGTTGATGAGCTAGAGCAGGTAGGTTTTGTCTGTGTGGGTCACTTTGATGTTGGGAATACTTGGAAAATTTTATCCATCATGTTCGTTAACTTAGTATTGTAGTGAAAACTAGGAATTAGAGGATTAGTAGATGAAAGGACACTGTGCACAATAAGAGAAAGAGATAGAGACAATGTAGAAAATGGAGTGAACTATGGTTATTCATTTCATTGCTAGTAGTTGTATATATACATGGTACATTAAATGAGGCATGTGAGCTTTTTCTCTAAAATATCTTAGATATTTACAAAGTGGATAACTATGGGATCCTTTTGTCCACATATTTGCTTATCCTTATATCATCCAAATGTTTATCCTAACATCCCCCCTCAAAAGGATTCCATAGGAAATCTAACTAAATACAACTGCAAAAAGATAAGAGATTACATTCAATTCAACTAGAATATTTCCCCCTCCCCGTCAGAGGATGCAAAGGATTTACATTGCAATTTTGTTGCTTCACATGGGAAACTGATTTGGTAAGGAAATTAGCATCATTATCACACGATGGTACATATTGAAGGATGAGATGGGAATTTTCAACTAATTTGCTTACAAATTGATATCTCATGTCAATATGGTGGATTTTGAGACTTAATTTAGGCCTTGAATGAGAGAGATACATGCTTTGTTGTCGGTGAAGATGGGAATTTGTTGGGGCTGATATCCAAAGTTGATATCCTCCAAGAGTTTGTTAAGGTAAATAACTTCTTGGGTAGCCATGTTGCATGCCACATATTCGGCTTCTATATATTGTAGTAGAAAGTGCCATTGAGTGTTGATGTTTGGTGCTCCATGAGATAGGACCTCCTGCTAGAGTAATAATAAAACGAGTGAGAGATCTTCAGGTAGCAAGTTCACCACCCCAATCTGCATCTAAATATGCTCTTAAAAGAAAATCATTACTGCCTTTAGTAAAACATAGCCCCACATGAGACATGGCCTTGAGGTATCTTAAGACACATTTCAACTGCTTCCAATGTTCATAAGTGGGTTAATGCATGGCTTTGGAAAGAATATGTCTTGCATAAGACAAGTCTGGATGGGTATAGGTAATTAGATACTAGAGATATTTGAGTGCTTCCATATAAGGAATAGTTTCCATTTCACAAGCCTGCTCATTTGAAAGAGAGTGAGATGAGGATGGATTTAGTTGGAGATTTTGGGCAAGTGGAGTGACCATGAAGTTACAATGGAGCATGGAATAATGTGAGAGAATAGACATAATGTAGATATGTTGATGCATTTTGATAGATGTCGGTGTCTATTCAATTTCAATGCCAATATAATAATACATAGGGCCATAATATGTTATAGCAAATTGGGAGGATATAATGGATTCGGCCTTGGATATGGCGTGGAGAGTTAGTGAGAATTGGGATGTCATCAACATAGAGGCCTAGGATAATGACAGCACTTCCTTGAGGAAGAATATAAATGTTGTGATCAATGTCTAGTCGTCTAAAGCCATGGTGTATTAAGTGAGAATGAATGCAAGTCTACCATTGCCCTAGTGCTTGTTTCAATCCATAGAGGGCTTCATGCAATAAGTAGATATGAGTAGGAAATTCTTGATGAATAATTTTTGGAGGTTGGGACATATAGATTTCCTCATCTAAGTGACCATGCAATAAGGCAATTTTGACATCAACATGATGGAGAATAAATTTGAAATGAGTAGCCATGGAAACTAATACCCATAAGAAAGTCATAGATAGTACAGGAGAGAATGTACTTCCATAGTGGAGGCCTTTGATTTCTTCGAAATCATGAGCTACAAGTCGAGCTACAAATTGGCTTTGTACTTGCCAATAGTGGCATCTGGTTTGAGTTTTTTATGAAGTACCAATTTGTAGCTGATTACTGATTCTCTAGGAGGAAGCTAGACCAATGTCCAGGTATTGTTGGGAAGAAGAGCCTTGTATACTTCGAGCATTGTAGATTTCCATCGGGAGGCTTCATGACTCCAAAGTGCTTGAGTGACTAAAGGGAAATTGGGTGGCTCAGGAATGGTATTTGGAGGGAGATGTCGAGCTTGTCCAAGGGCAATGTTATCTTGGAGATGAGGGCCATGTACGCTCTTGTAACATGGAGCTGGTAGGGAGATAACTTCATCATTCTCGATGTCAAAAGAGAGCTCAAGAGGGTAATGGGCATGGAAGGGAAAATTGGAGATGGGGGTTTAAGGGTGGTTAAAATGAGGGATTTTGAGGGTGCTTGATTTGTGGGAATTTCAATGGGAAGCTTTTCAGGGATGAATGGAGAAGATTTCTGAGGAGAGGAGATACCTATGTGTGGATGGAGATAGACTGGTTTAGCTGTAGTATTCTGGGCCTTGGAAAATGGAATGATGGGAGCATGGGACTTTTGAGATATATAGAGCTATGAAGATTCAACAGGAGAGCTTGTATTGGGTAATTCAAAGAGAGAAGAGGCTTCAATCGTTGATGTCACATGAGATGGATGAGAAATGAGCCTAACGTGGACAATTGATGTGGTTGTTGTGACTCCAAATGCTATGTGTTGAAATTTGACATGGGTTGTTGTGACAATGTGGTATGTTGGGTAGGCGTGTCAACACCAACTAAGGCAAACAAGATTTTTGTTGATTCCACACAAAGAAGGGCACAAATTGCCAACATCTTGCTAGAGTTGTGAGCTAGAGGATATTTGATTAGATTTTGTAAATATAGAATAATTGATTTTGGTGGGATTTAGGGCTTGTCCACATGTGGCAAGTGGTAAGGGAGATTTAAGATGGGATAAGGGAGAGGGGCATACTTGAGCATGTCCATGGAAGGGAACAAAAAGAGATGATTGTGTCCATGTTGATTGTGAAGGTGTGGTGGCAAAATGGGCAACTAGATAAAGGGTTAGAGATTGAGTTTGTGTGATGGTGGAATCTACAAGGAAGAGATTAACTTCATGAAATATGGTGCTCCTACCATAAAGGAAGACCTTGTTGTGTGGATCATAAAACTAATAAGCTTTGTGACTATGGGGCTCACCATAAGATTAGTTGTGTGGCTTGGGAGAGAATTTAGACTTGTGATCCATATTGACAAGAAAAACAGTGCATCCAAATACCTTTAAATGTGATAGGTCAAGATGAAGACCAAACCTAATTCGTAAGGAGTGTTATTATGTAGAGAGTTAGAGTACAACCTGTTTTGAAGATATGTTGCTATGGTAATTGCTTCCTCCCAATATTCTTTTCTAAGACAAGCTACTGATAGCATAACTCTTGTGGCATTTAGTAGAGTATGATTTTTACATTCAATGACTCCATTTTGTTGTGGATGATGGATGTCGTATGGTCGGCTCATGTTGAATGCCAAAAGCTTTGCAATGATCTTCGAACTCATTTAATATGTATTCTCCTTCAGTGTCTATACCAAGAGCTTTGAGTCATAACCCGTGCCTATTTTCTACTACTTCCTTCTATTCTTAGAACTTGGAAAAGACTTGTGACTTCCTTGTGAGAAAATATACCACAATATATCTAGAGTGACCATCAACGAGCACCTTGAAGTATTTTGCTCTAGTGAGAGATACAAGATTGATGGGACCACAAATGTCGAAGGATACTAATTGAAGAGGTTGAGTTGTAATGGAGTAGGATTTGGAGTAAGGAAGATTTGTGGCTTTACTGAGAGCATAAGCTTGACAAAATGGAAGTTGAGAGAGGGAAACTGAAATGTGTCGAGGACAAGTTTCTTATGAATAAGTTGTTGGAGAACATTTTGAGAGGCATGACCAAGTCAAGAGTGCCATATGAGAGTATGTTGTGGCATACTTGCAAGTGAGGTGGAGTTAGTAGAAGCATTTGTAGAAGGTTATAGAAGTGAATAGCCAAGTCTTTAAAGGCGTCCTAGTTTTGGGTAGGTGAGTTTGAGAGAGAAGGTGAGAGTAGGTGAAGAATGAAGTGGTCTTTATAGAAGTGAGCAGTGAGAGAGGATTGAGATGTGAGCTCACAAATACTTAGCATATTTTTCTTATGGTTGGGAACATAGTAGCCTTTATGTACCTTGATTATGTGATTGAAGAGAAGCTCCACTTGAATGGTGCCATAGCCCTTAGCTAGTTGAATGTTGTTGTCTCCCATGGAAACACTAAGTGGAGTGGACATCTCTTTGAAGTTGACCAACCATTATTTATGAAAAGTCATATTGTGAGTAGCTCTAGAGTCTAGGAACCATGTATATTCTTCTTTGGAGTTTGATGAGGTACCCAAACACTTGTGGCTAGACTAATGATAGTTTCTAGTTGCTCTGATGTGTCATAATTGCAAATGCTAACAAAATGAGCTTGCCCTTTTGAGTGATGTTTGTTGAATCTATTTTTTTATCAACAACCCTTTTCTATATGATCTTGTCGTTTGCAAAGGCATTACATATGAGATGATGATAGTGAGGATTTCTAGTTAAGGATGGGGATTGAAATGACTGATGAGAGTTGGGCTTGTAATGAGGATTACCAAGAATTCCTTTGAAGTTAGACTGAGGAGAAGATTTGGGATTTTGATGAAGGGGTTGAGTACTTTTGTGTAGATGTTTTGGAATCTTGAGTAGAAGAAGTAGAAAGAGTATCTCTCTTGTGACTTGCTCTTGCTTGATTCTATTGATCAACAGCAGCGACTGAAGCTTGAGTTTATCAATGGAGGTTTGAGTAGTAATAAAATCTCTCCAAGATAGAGGTAAAGAGGAGAGGAGGAACATGGCTTGTATTTCTTCGGAGATGACTAAACTAGATATTATGGTTTCATCTAGTAGGGATTGGCACTGTTCTAAGAACTTAGCTGCTTGATTGTCATGCATAGTGGTAATAGACAATTTTCTAAACATGGTCATTTGATAAACAATATATGTGTCTTCATAGATATTATTGAAGAAATCCAAATACCTTTTAGAGTGGGTATTGTTCTTAAAAGTTGTACTTGTCAATATCCACAATGGACAAGTATTTTCATTCTTGTAGTTGCATCTCTTTACATCAAATCTTCCTTTTCTTCTCCTTGTTCAAGGCAATCTTCCTTGCCATTTATAATATTCCATAGGTTTGCTTGAGATAGGTAGAGTTCCATCCTTAGCTTCCATACTTGATAGTTGCTACCATTGAGTTTGTCGATCTTAATGTGTTGATTGTAAGAGGTAGTGGCATTGACGAGAGCCATTGGAAGAGTGAGAGTATAGGACTAATAATTTGTGATTTTGAGGATAATATGGTAAGCTAGAGAACTAGGACCTGGGACTTTGATACCATGTAGTGAAAACCAAGGATTAGAGGATTAGTAGATGAGAGGACATTGTGCACAATAAGAGAAAGAGATAGAGACAATGTAGAAAATGGAGTGAACTACATTTATTCATTTCATTACTAGTAGCTATATGTATACATGGTACATTGAATCAGGTAGATGAGCTTCTTCTCTAAAATATCTGAGATATTTACAAAGTGGATAACTATGGGATCCTTTTGTCCACATACTTGCCTATCCTTATCTTATCCAAACTTTGATCTTAACAAGTACTTCTTGCCATGCCATCATTGGTAGGGGCAATAGAGCAAATCTACTCATTATTCTTCTTGTGAATAGCAAAAGGCTTTCCAAGATCTCTTGCCAAGAAAAATATGGAAGCACAAGAAATGCAGAAAAGTCCTAAATAAAGGAAAAAGGAGCACAAGGAAAAGTGCAAGTCAATACTTTTGTAAAAGAGCGCAAGCGCATCATGATTTAATTTAAGGAGCGTTGGGCTCTCACCCGTGCAATTTGTAAATGTAGACGGGCGGTGGAAAGGAAGCTAGGAAGATAGAAGGACAATGGGAAAAAGGGCCTAGGCCATGGCCATGTAAAAAAGGGGATAAGGGGATGACCGCCCAAAAGGGATTTAGGGTTTTGTATATAAAGTTGAAAAGTGAATGAGAAGCTCATTCTTATGTGTGGCCAAAAGTGGCTCTCCTCTTCTTCTCCTTCTTCTTCTTGCTTGCTTGAGCTTGTGCTTGAGAGAGGGAGTGTGAGTGTGAGGGAGTGAGTGTGTGAGTGTGTGAGGGTGAGGGACCGGGGAGGAGAAGCTCTCCATCTTCTCCTCTCTTCTTCTCTTCTTTTCTCTTCTCTTCTCTTCTCTTCTCTTCTCTTGCTCGCGGCGATGGAGCTTGGAACGTGGAGCTTGAGGATAGAGCTTGCTTGAAGCTTACACTTGGATCATGGAGCTACCGGAGTGCGCGAGAGAGGAGGTAACTTGATCGGCATGGAGGTAAGCTCACTACACCCGTAGATATGGAAGGCACGTCGGCTATGTGAGAGGTAGCCTTTAGTGCTCAGCTTGGAACGCTTGAAACAATAAGCGGTCCGTGGGTCTTGGCAGTTGAGCGAAAGCTCCCACATGAGGTATAGGCCATCAATGCTGCTTCTATTTTGTGAGTAGCTCCTATTACTCACAAAGAGTTATTGACTCACTTAATTGTGATTCTTCTATTACATTTTTCTTCCCCTTGTATGGCTCTTCTTTCTCTATTGAGATCTATGCTACCTACTGAGAGAATGATTAATTCTTCTTGCATAAGACCTCCTTAAAAAAAACCCTAATTACTCTCTCATGTTCTTCTTGGCTTTGCTTCATCTTGGCCTCTAATTTCTTTCATCCTTTTCTTAATCTCTTTTTGGAAGCTTTGATAATAATCATTCATTGTTATTTTGTCTCCCTTTCATTTGACTTTCTTGATGATGGTAAGGAGCTAAGATCAATCTCTTCCCTTTGTTTCTTCTTTATGACTTTTTCAAATCCTCAATAGGGTTTGAATTTTGAACTTCCTCCCTCTACCTCTTATCCTTTTCATGGGTTCTATGTTCTCTTATGTGCTCCTTTGATGGTTGATTTTGAGCTACAAACATTAATGGCATGATATCCTGTAGAAGCATACTCTAGTCGGGATGGTAGTGGTGGACTTATTGTAAGTGAAGAGGTGATGGAGCACATGTGCTGTGACTCAAAGTTGTTCATCTATAATGGCTTTCAACAACGCTCATTCACTGTTTATGATCGTGTTAGCCCATCTTTGTGCAACTTGTGTGGTGTTTTGATATCCTATTGTATTTTCATGTTTTAGCTTTTATTCCAAGAGTTTTTCCTTCAATTGTGGAGGACTAAGCTCAAAATTTATTTTCCTCTCCACAAATTAGTCACCTTGTCTTACGTCATAGGAGAATTTACTAGATTCGGAGTTTGAATGGCAATTTTTTATAAGAGCTGAACATGTCATAAAGTGAACATTGGTATCCATATCTAAAACATAGTCAATTAAGCCAAATTTAGCTATCAATTCTTGAGTGTTCTAATATGTATTGACCAAACCTTCTAGATTGGTTAACAACCGAAACCATAGTAGTCCTACTCCCCACGTGCTTGCCTACAGATCAAAATCTAGCCTTTGTTGCATTGTGAATACTAGTTTATCCTCATTTGGAGGGTCTCTGATCAATGTATAGTGAGAAATTGGTAATATTGGAGGGATCAAGGCTTGATGGGTTGTCAACTACACTTGTTAGAATTATTTGTAAACGAAAAAAAGTACAATGTACTTACCACTTTTTACCTGGTAACCTTTTTACCACAAAAAGAGACTGTGGGTTAGTTAGGGTCTCCTTGATTGTCAATTCACATGTAAGGAGGAGTTGGATATAGGAGAATACCTTGAAACTCTCTCCCTTGCAAAAAGAAATATAAGCTTCTAAGCTTGTGGACTTGAGTTCAATGTGTGTGGAATTGTTTGAGTCATTTTTAGTCGGTGGTCTCATTTTTATTAATATTTACATCAAGAATAGTTTTATTTATTTACAATAGGATCTTTAAAGATCCATCAATCTTTTAAAATTGTGGGTTATATGTGAGCTCAATGAGTGTGTCCAAGTTGGTCAGTTGAACAATAAGGATGTACAAGTAGGATGTAAAATCGCTAGGCAATGAGGGTCCATTAAAGTAACTAGCAATGTGAAGCATAGCGATCTTAATCTTCGGTTATGTCAAGTTTGTGGGCCTTAAGGATAGATCATAATGATGTTGAGTTGCAATAAGTTAGGTCATTTCTTAGCAAACTAACTACTAAATGTTATTCAACTAGGTTGAAAAGGTGACTCAAAGGTGCTCTTGGTACTAATTTTGTGCAAAGAGACTAGAGGAGGTACATTGCCATTTAAGTTCTTCTATCTTAGAGGGGTCTTCAAGCCTTGTAGCTTTTGCATGGATGAGAAGAATGTGGTATTTTTATAGATGGTGCTGGGGTAGTTCAAAAGAGAGTTGGTTTTGGATAGGAATGCCCTTATGGTATAGATGTATGTGCTCTTCCTACAAGGGGTTCCACTGGGTTGTGAGCACAATCATATCAACATCGGCTAGATTGAGATCCATCATAGAAAAAAGCTTTGAGAAGGTGCCAAAGGTAGAGCCTAGTTGTTAAAAGCATTCAATCGATGTGATGTGTTTGCTAAGCTAATTCTTTTGCCATTTCATAGATGGAGCAATAGTGTCAGATCTTCTTTAGATGGCCAAGTGAAAGTGGCTTGTGATCACTAACTCTAGAGAGAGGTGCACTAAGTTCATGCAAGATAGTTAAAGTAGCTAGGGGTAGCTCAATCTGAGTTTCTTTGTGAGGTATCGATTGTCAGCTAGGCTCACAGTTATGGATGTCTTAGGGAGGATTGAGGGAAGCAAAAGGGTTTGCTTAGGTCAATAAATCATGATGGGCCTAGTGTCCTTTTTCATATCAATAGTGGTAGATGGTCTATCTAATGACTACTTTGTGATGGACTCAATGGCTTTGATGATGAGGTTGTTTTGAAAGGGTATGCTTATAACTTTTCATGAGATGTGGTTGCACAATGCAGGGTTACTACTGCTGTTGTTTCCAACTATGAGTACACATGCATGTGGACTTAGGGCAAGAGAGTGGCCCTTGATGATTTTATTACATTAGAATGGTTTGCTTAGGAAGTCAATGGTATGTACAACTTTGATAATACCTTTGAGAGCATAAGAGAACCTTGGGAACCCATCGGGATCTTAGTCTACTCTGCGATGACTAAGAAAAAGCTTGGGGCATGTTCATCTAGACTAGCAGAGGCCCTAGGAGATTTGGATTTTGCATGAGAAGTGTGTTGAGGTTCTTAGTGGCTTCAAGGTTGCTAAGCATTGGTGCTCATGCCATTAGTTTTGAGCTTGTGTGGTTAACAACTATGAGAGGAAGGTTGTTTTGGCTTTCTAGTGTGGTGTGGAAGAAGTAGTGGTTGGGATGGGATGTAGAGTTAGTTCCCCAAGGCTAAAGGTTGATATGACCCTTGCACCATGGAACTTTAAGTAAATGCACTTGTCAACGTAGTTGACATGGTAGCTTGTGACAAATTTGAATGAGTAGCTAAACATAATTTTGGTTCAAGCCCCTACTTTGCTCATTAGAACATAGAAGGGGATTGGAATGGTTTCAGTTTCTATTATCAATTGCATCTTAACACTTACCCAGCATCAATTTCAATTTTGGTTGACCTCTGTAGGGTTGTAGTTCTGCATCAGTGTGTTGCAACATTAGTTGAATTGATTTCTACCAATGATAATATAGAAGGATATCATAGTCAACACCTTCATTATAATAAGTGCATTAGCTATGATATGATTTCTACCAATGATAATATAGAAGGATATCATAGTCGCCACCTTCACTATAATAAGTGCATTAGCTATGATATGATTTCTACCAATGATAATATAGAAGGATATCATAGTCAGCAACTTCACTATAATAAGTGCATTAGCTATGATATGATTTGTGGTAGTTAATTGGATGTGGAGGTAAGAAAATGGAGCTAAAATGTCATCCTTTGATCCTAGGTTACTATGACATTGGCTTCTCTAATGTTGAAGTTCCTAGAAAGAAGACTGATTGAGAGCTGATGGGTGAGTTGTATGCGTTGTTTCATTTTTTCATAACAAGTTTGCTCACTCACTCTAATATATTGCATTAGAATATCGAGTTTCTTCATGGGCAAGTCATGTACATAATGTCCTAGAGGGTAGTAGTTTTTAATACAACTTCCATTAAAGTGACCAATGCTTTGCCCATCCAAGGTCTCTAACTATATGTTGCATGTCCTAGAGTATAGCTACAAGAGGTCACCTTTCTCAAAGGATCGTTGTCTAACATGTTTATCAAAGTAGGCCTTTCATCAAGCTTTCTTGGCAAGCGAAACATGAGTTCCAAGTAACTGTGTTTCAATCAATCATTCTAGTTTTGTAGGGCATTCAATCCAAGCTCATGTATCTTCTGTACTATGTTACAAAGACTCAAAATGAGAAACTCAATTTGCAGAATTGCGTCAGTCTCATAAGTTAGCCTAAAGTGTGTTTGGTCCTATTGATGTTTTATAGGCTGTGTGATACGCCCAACGTCCAACCATGAGGTTATTGTCCTACTCAGATTGAGAGATTGAGATAGCTTTTGTTAGACCATTAACCAAGATTTTATTTGTTGCTTCTACTTGGCCATTTTCTTATGAATAGTACTAGACTTTTGATACAAGGCCAAGAATGTGAATAGAAGGTATTCAACAATGTCATTCAGGAAATGAGTTCCATTGTCACACTAACAATCTCAATGGGGCAATCAAAGCATGAGATGACCTAATCCTATAAGATTTTAGTCGCGGTTCTTGCAAGAAATTTCTCCCACTTTTTGAAGTGTTGGCAAGAAATTACAAGGAAAAGCTCCATTTTTTCTTTTTTGATTTAGAATCTTGGTTCTTTTACATTTATTGTAGTTTTTTATAAAATAGGGTGCATCTCGAAAGAGAATGGGCCACCGCAACTAAGAATGTAGAGCTTTCCTTACTATGTATTTGTGTTAAACTGTCCTATGATTCCTCCATGTGGTTCTTTAGCATACCCTCAATGTCATGCTCATAAACACATTTGCAAAGAAGATTGCTTTGCCCTAATTGATAGAGTGGACCGTAGGTAATCATATGAGTAGGGTCAATGATCAAGAGACAAGTGAGATACACCTTTTCAATGGCTCTCTCTGGGTAGCCAACAAGTAGTGATGAAAATTCTTGATGTGTACACTATTGCGAGTTCTTTCCTCTTTGTTGTGGAGTAATGGATTTCAATTTCATCAAGATCTCTGCTAGTAAAGCTCACTAGGAAGCCCATAGTACTCTCACTAATTGCCATGACACAATTTTAATTGTGATTTTGAATGCATTGACATACACATGGAAATTGATTGTCCAATTCAGGGCTTGTAAAATTGATCCAGTCTCAGGAGACAACTAGCAACTTCTAAAGAGGTCCCGATATGGAAGTGTCATTCAGTACAAAAGCAACAGTAGTAGCCAATATATACAAGTAGACATTAAAGGCCTTTATGGTTGGTGGGTGGTGGAAGATCCACTATTACTTGGATCTTAGTTGTATTTGTTGCAATGCCATTTTGAGATGATGTCACTTTTAATCCAAAACTAACACTTCAAGGGATTGAGAGACACATAGTATCGTTGTCATTGCTCAAAGACTAGTCAAAGCTTTTTGAGGTGTTTCTCCTAGCTGAAATGGACATAGACATCATCCTTAAATACTTTGAGTCAACATCTTAGCATATCCTTGAATATAGTTACACATTAATCTTTGGAAAGTGATCAGTGCATTCGTCAACCAAAAGGTATGACAATATAGGTGAACACCTACCATTTGGTGGTGAAAGCAATCTTGGGGCAATCATTCAGGTGCAGTGACACCTAATGATAGCCTAAAAAACCATCAAAGTAGTTGTAATCTTCCTTTCCTACCACATATTCAATCATGTGGTTTGTGTACAATAGTGGGTAATGGTGTCTTTTGGTTGTAGCATTAAGTTTCTTGTAGAATGCATACTTGAATGTTGCGGTTTTTCCCGAGTACCATGATGATGGGTGATATCCAATTTGTATGCTCAATCTCGTAAATGATTTTTTCTTTTTGTAATTTCTCAATATTTTCTCGCACATGGTGTGCATATCAAGGATTCATGGGGTAGGGTCATTGTTTAATAGGCTCAGCATTTTCGATTTCAAAGGAATAGTATGCGTTAGTACTTCAGATGGTATACCCTTGAGATCAGAGTAATTATAAATTATAAGTAAACGCATCACGATACTCCTTGAATAGGTTGACAAGTTGTTCATCTTCCATGTTGAGATCCTTGACTATGTAGACTAGTTGAGGGGCTTCTCCTTGTTCTCAATACGGCTTACCTCTTTTAGCTTAGCTGAACTCTCAATGCATTCGGTGGTTTGCCCTTTCCATTTTGCTCCAAGAAATATATTGATTTTTGTTTTTAAATTGTGTAAATCATTTTGGAAGCTATTGTGGCTTCTTCTAGCTCTTAGCTTCTAACTCATTTTCAAGTGCGACATTTTTAAGGTGTTTGCACTCAAAATGGATTGGGAGTTTTATTCTGGCCTTACAAGACCTGGATGGTGGCAGTATTTCAGGGTCTAAATCATCACTTCCATCTATTTTTGAGTCAGTGCTCTCTGCTCAATGTGGAGCATCAAAGGCGATGTTTAGTTCCTTAGCCAAGAGTATTTCAAAATTGGGAATCAATTTGGTGGGTTGATGTCCCATTCATTCTAGTATTTTACCTTTGAGTGGTCTAGCCATTTAAGTTTGATTTAAATTTGACTATGCCCACATCAATGAGCAAACCTTTTGTCTGTGAGGGTTTTGGGTTGCTCGATCATTTGGCCATTGGTATCATAGTCAACTAAGTCAATGTTTATGTCATCATTTTCTTTATCGTTCATCTAGGTTCTTCACTTTTATCCTCAACCTCCACCCCTACTCATACATTAGGGAGACAAAGAGGTTTTGTGATAGTCAAATAGGACTTGATGAACGTCAGTCAACTACCAAGTGGGGATATTGAGTAACTCCTCAAAGATTTAGGAGATTGGCTTGTAGTTTGCCATGAAAGCATTGCTGCCATTGGCTCAACAACTTGCATAATTCAAGCCTATTTTCTAGAATAGAACATCCCTTGGTGAGAACTTCTGGCATGAGTTAAGGGCCATCATAAAGAGAGTTTACTAAGATACACTCTAATTGAGGGTTGATAATTTGGATAACAGGATCTCATGCTCCTCATTGAGTCAATTCATGAGCTTATCGGTATTCAAATTCATCCATGAATGGCAACTCTAGTGTAGCAAGTATGTGCATCAAGTCTTGCTCATCTTTAGGGGATGGAATATAGTTCATGAGAGATTGTTGGACATGAGAATGGCTTGATTTTTCTTGTCATTTAGAGCAAGATAATAACCAACTATGATGGTTAGTGCCTCTTGTAGACCAACTACACTCTCAAGAGAGCCGATACTATTTGTGTCAACTTTAGGGAGGGACAACAATGATTTCAACACAATTTCCATGATTCTCTTCTCTTATTAAAGTTTTGGAAGGCTATTCTTAAATATTACATTGGTCTTGACAAGCATAAGCTTCAAAACATCCCGACAGCTTGTGACAAAAAACACCATTACAATTCACAATAGGATTGGTAATCTTGTCAAAAGTTTCCATAGATGATGGTGTATCCACACACTATCATTCCTGGAAGGATTGATCTTTCTCTATGCTCCTTTGAAAGTCTTTTTATAAAGACTTTAATTGAGCTTCACAAAAAACGCTCAAGGAAACTTTTCCACCCTCCACTTGAAGGATGATAATATTGCTCAAGCAAGTCAATCATGCTTTTTGAGAGAACAATCCATGTGCTAGATGGGGCAGATCTTTTTGTGTCTAGGGTGGAGAGGTTGATTAAGACCATGTCTTGCAACTTGATGCTTCTCAAGCACATGAGCTTTCAAGTTTGGTTGCAATGATTGTGGTTGTACTACAAGTGATTGTTGTAGTTGATCTAGAATCTGGTACTATTCTAAAAGTGGTTTTGTGTGCGTGTGTGCGTGTGTGCGGGTGTGTGTGTGTGCGTGTGTGTGTGTGTGTGTGTGTGTGTGTGCGTGCGTGCGTGCGTGCGTGTGTGTGTGTGTGTGTGTGTGTGTGTGTGTGTGTGTGTGTGTGTGTGGAGAGACAGAGGACAAGAGAGGAAGGGCTCATAGGAGAGAAGTTCCAATGTAGAATTGCAAACTGTGCTCAAATTATCATGTTATCACATTTATTAGGTAACATTAATGTTAACACATTATCAATACAATATTAATTATCTTTATAGTTAAGAAATTATTAGTTAGTGTACCAATTATGAGTTTTGAAATATGACAAGCACTAAAAAGTATGAATAATCTTTCAAGTTTGGCCATTTTCTTTAAGTGTCTAGTTTTGTGTGCTTAATCTTCATCCTTGCCTTCTAGGTTCTGTGTTGTATCCTCCTATGTGACCTTACCAATGAAGGTACTTTTGGTTCTCATACCTTTCTTTTCATAATTCTAATTGTAATGCATGATTGCCTTGATTGAATGGACTCCCTACCTTACTTGTTATCACAAAGTAGTAATGCATGACTGCCTTGATTGAATGGAAGGTATTTTTCGGCTCTCATACTTTCTTTTCATAATTCTAATTGTAATGCATGACTACCTTGATTGAATGGCCTCCCTACCTTACCTGTTATCACAGAGTAGTAGTACTATCGACTTACATAACTACCGTTAATTTCATACTACTAGTACCAATGATTTGTATTAGTAAGGCTAGTGCCACTACTATGTATTGTTGATTTTTTACTATTGATACCAATTATGTGTATTATTAAGACTAGTGCCACCATTGTGTGTTGGGTATAAAAATCACCACTATCATATTTTGATCGTACCTGTGTCACTATCGTTGGCAATAATAACAATGATGGCCACTACTATCTTAATGTCATCACTTGAACAAAGGCAACTGCAATCTTCATGTGTACACTCTTTTCCAAGGTTAGAAAATACATTTTTCCTTTTTGTCATAATGAATAATAAAGAAAAGTAAAGAAAAGCAAAGAAAAGTGCATATTCTTTTGAAACACAGGGGAATGGCACCTTCCCCTATAATGATGAAATAATGAAGAGACTTATGCCAACACTTCAATTTGTAACTTATATAGCATGTTTATGTGTTTTTTTGTGTTACTACTATACTTTTATGAAGTAATAAGTTAATTCTTAACCCAAAAAGTTATTGAAATATAAAAATACCATATCTCAAACTTTGACCAAGAAACTTTCTAGCTTCATGTTTTATGATTTGCAATGTAATCTTTATCAACACAATGTCTCAGACTATAGTACAAGTTTCTAGCCAAATTTGATTAGGTTCAAAAAATTGTGAGTATTCTTCATGTAATGTATAGTTTAAGA
This sequence comes from Lygodium microphyllum, assembly GCF_053477565.2. Classification (NCBI taxonomy): domain Eukaryota; kingdom Viridiplantae; phylum Streptophyta; class Polypodiopsida; order Schizaeales; family Lygodiaceae; genus Lygodium; species Lygodium microphyllum. The sequence goes on along the minus strand of NC_141154.1, from coordinate 106,135,589 downwards.
TAAACATTTCATTTTGCTTAGATATGGTTAAATATGGATTCAATTTAACAAGGTTGATATCATAAATACAAAGTTTAAAAGGCACATTCATTTTGCCAAGATATGGGTGAAAGCAACTTCAATTCGATAAATCATATTAATAAATAGTTAAATTTGCCACATTCTTTTGTATCTATGATAGAAATACATAAAGGAGAATATTATTTTCCTTCTTTGGGCACTCTTTTTATGTATAATCTTCCACACCTCAAAGCATGCACTTTCCATGAACTCTTATTTATTCAGATGTATGTGATCCCATGCCCTGTTAGTGATTAGGTAGTGTGAAGTACTTTGTTACATTCATTGATAATTACTCACACATAAGGTCTGGGCTTTCTCTATTAAGTAGAAATCAAATGTCTTGTCTATCTTTTAGCATTGACTTGCTCTTGTTGAGAACCAGGAGTATAGGTTGAAATGCCTAAGGTTAGATAATTGGGGTGAGTATATCTCAAAAGCTTTTGAGCAATTTTGTGATGACTAAGGTACTAAGTGTCAGTTGACTACTCCCTACACCCTTCCTTAGAATGGTATCGCAAAATGCATGAATAGGATGATTCAGGAGAGAGTCCATAATATGCTTATCTGGGCAGGCTTACCCTAGTACTTTTGGGTTGAGGCAATCACTAATATTGTGCACTAGACTAATTGATCTCCTTGCACTACTATTGATTGCTAGGTTGTAGAGGAGCTATGCAATGGGAAACCTATGCTTACACACAATCTTATGTTTGCACCTATGCTTACCCACAATCTCATGCACCTATGCTTACACACAATCTTATGTTTTCAAGGCAGCTTGACGATGCTGGTTTTCATGTTTCATTTGGGGATTCTGCTTGGAAGATCACACGTGGCAGACTTGTGCTTGCTAGAGATGCCAAGGCTGGCAGCCTCTATCCTCTTGTAGTTGATGGGTCCTTTGTTGTTCATGTTTTGTCAATGGGTTCCATCCCACATGTATCTCTTTGGCATGCCCATTTGGGCCATATGTCCTTGAAGGAAATGAAAATTCTTTCTGGTTTGTAGTACTTACCGCCCCTTGACTATGCATGTTTTGATTCATGTGAGCATTGCCTTTATGGCAGACAACAGACTAGGAATACGCATAAGAAGTCTGGTAGGACATGCATGAGTGAGCCCCTGGCATTGGTACATTCGGATGTCTGTGGGCCCATGCCCTATCAGTCTATGGGTGGTGCAAAGTATTTTGTGACGTTCATTGATGATTTTTTGCGTAAAACCTAGGCTTACCCCATTAAGCTTAAGTCAAATGTCTTGGTTGTGTTTCAGAGATGGCTTGTATTGGTTGAGAACCAGACTTTGCATAGGTTGAAATGCCTTAAGATTGAAAATGGGGGAGAATATGTGTCACGTGCCTTTGAGCAGCTATGTGATGAGAGGGGTATTAAGCGTCAATTGACCTCCCCCTATACCCCACCCCAGAATGGTTTGGCTGAGCAGATGAACAGAACCATCCAGGTGCATGTACGTAACATGCTTAGCCATGCAGGCCTACCATGGAGCTTTTGGGTTGAGGCAATCAGTACAACTGTGCATCTCATAAATAGATCACCTTCTAGTGGTTTGAATTTCTAGGTTGTAGAGGAGGTATGGACCATCTTATGTGCATCTACGGGTCTTTCCATGTGAGGCATTATGCCATGTTCCCAAGGACAAGTAGACTAAGTTGGATCTCTTAAGAGTGTCAAATGCATTTTCCTTGGCTATGGAGATGCAAGCGAGATGGGTTACCGCCTCCGGGATCTGCAGCGTGAAAAGTCATCCGCAAGCCATGATGTAGTCTTCCATGAAGACAAGATGCATAGGCATCCTGAGAAGGTGGTAGAGATATGCATGGTTATATTCTAGGAGGAGTCATGTGCTCTTGCACAGCCAGTTGGACAACCTATAGTAGCAGTTGGTACACATGGCCAGGGTGTTGGACATGATGCTAGACATGCAACAAAGCCTACAATGAGACGGTCTACTAGAGCTAGACACCTACCTGATAGATTTGAGCCCTCGATGCATTATGTCTTGGTTATAGATGTAGGAGAGTCTCTCACCTATGATGAGGCTATGCGTAGGGGGTGACAGTCACTCCTAGGAGACAGCTATGCAGTCTCAGATGGACTCCTTGCATAAGAATATTATGGGCACCCTAAGCTGGCTTATAAGGCAAGAATTATTATATTCTTATAAGCCGGCTTATAAGATGGGCTCAAATCTATCAGGTGGGAGTCTCAAACGGCTATGTAGTCTTAGATGGACTCCTTGCATAAGACGGCTATGCTGAAAAGTATACCTGGACACCCCAAGCCGGTTTATAAGGCAAATCTTGTTGTTAAGGGTTTTAAGCAGGAGCATGGAGTTAACTTTGATTAAGTCTTTTCTCCTGTAGTTAAGATGACCACCCTATGCTTAGTTTTAGCCTTAGTCGTGCAGCTTGACTTGGACATGTATAAGATGGATGTCAAGACTGCATTCTTGTATGGGGTTTTGCATAATGAGATTTACATGGAGTAGGCTAAGGGCTTTGCAGAACTTGGTAGGGAGCACCTAGTGTGCAAGTGAAGAAAAGTCTTTATGGCTTGAAACATGCACCTAGAGAGTAGTATCATAAGTTTGATGCCTTTACGCAGTCACAGCACTATAGCAAGAGTGCTATGGATCCGTGTCTTTACAGAAGACAACCCATGATGGCTCATTGCTTATTTTGGTACTTATTTATGTGGATGATATGCTGATAGCAGGGAGAGCTCATTGATGAGCTGGATGCTCTTAAATCTCATCTGAAGAAGAGATTTGAGATGAAGGATTTGGGACAAACCTCTCACATTCTTGGTGTGTGCATTAGGCGCGACAGGCAGGTATCAAGGACTACTCTACCTCTCACAGAGGGAGTACATTCATAAAGTCCTTGAGCATTTCTGCATGCAGGACGTGAAGCCTATTGGCTATCCATTGCCTTCTTATGTGAAGGTCTCATAGGCTGATTGTCCATAGATAGATGAGCAGAGGGCCGAGATGGCCAAGATCCCTTATGCATCAGCCATGGGTAGTTTGATGTATGCCATGATAGCCACTCGTCTAGATACTGCCTTTGTAGTTGGTGTTGTGGCATGCTATATGGCTACACCTGGCAAGAAACATTGAGATGCCATGAAGGGTATCATGAGATACCTGAAAGGCACAATAGATATGTGTATTTGCTATGGTAGCAGCTAGGATATAGGAGTTGTGGGGTACACAGACTCCAATTATGTAGGACATGCGGATAGTAGGAAGTCCACTTCTGTGTATGTATTCACCTATGCTGGAGGTGCTATCTCTTGGATGTCCAAGGTTTCGTGTGTGGCTCTCTCTACCATTGAGGCTGAGTATGTTGCAGCCACACTGAGGCTTGCAAGGAGGCCATATGGTTCATGACCTTGGGATTGATATTATACCTACGCTCTGCATTCGGATTCTATGAGTGCTATTCAGCTAGGCAAGAATCTGGTCTTCCATGCGAAGACGAAACACATTGAGGCGAGGTATCACTTCATACGTGGGGTTGTGGAGGACAAGTCTATTGACCTTGTCAAGATCTCCATTGATGAAAATCTGCAGATCTACTCACAAAAAGCCTTGCTATTGAGCGCTTTGCCTTCCTTAGGAGATTGATGGGCATTGGATGAGATGATGTTTTTCCTCAACCTGTTATACATGTGTACATTGTACTATCTTTTCTTTTTCTTTTCACTCCTTACTTGGGAAGATTCACCTTTAAGTGGGAGGTTGTTGGGGGTAAAGGTGCCTCCGCCTAGCTGCCCGTATATTACTACATTGACAGTACCCCTGCCACTGCACATTGTAGGTGGTGGGCGCATGTCACCGTCACTTTATTCTTTATTCTCTTAGTGATAGTTTGAATAAAGGAAGGCTCGGTCACACATTGTGACTGTTGGAGTTCCCATTTGGTCTCTCTCTCTTTCTTGCTCTTGCTCTCCTGCCATAGCTATTCCAAGCAAGCTTCGATCATTTTCACCTTTCATACGAAAATTTTCAAACTCCCTAATATAGTGTTTAAGTTGAATAAGTACATTTACATGCTTAATTTACACCTTTTTTCAGAGGTGAGTGCAATGTAGCCCAAGAACAAACATGAAGCAATTCAGCTTGTTGAATGGTAAAACTAAATGTACCGTAGAAACATGTCATCATTTCAACCCAAACTTGTATGAAGTATACTTTCAAATCAGTTTTCTAGATTGGGACATTAATTTAGCTAGCAAAGGGATCCATTTAGACAAGAGGGCAGGTTCCGAAATTCTTATAGCAAAGTTCTAACTTTTCCTATAGTTTATGGTACAAAACAAGGAATAAATCCAAGGCCTAATGTTGATTTTAACTTATATTTCAAAAGGATAAATTTTGGAGAAAAACTTAGAGCCAATAACTCACAAGAAAAGCATGTGTCTAAGATATGTATACCAAAGGATTATGCTTTAAGTGTGGAGAGAAATTGACCCTAATCATAAGCCAATGCAAGTCAAAGGAAGTAAAAATTAGCATAATCATAGAAGAGAGATCAAATGAGGAAGTAAATAAGAGGGAAATTTTTCAAATATTAGCCTTACCTATAGTAGAGAAGCCTCATAAATATAAAAAAGCTAGAAATGAAGAGTTTTATGATTGGATGGATAGGTTCCCTTTTGCCGGGTGGTTCTTCTATGATATGTTTGATATCTCATGATGCATGAATGAGTAGTAGAGGTGAAAATACTCTTTAGATCAAAGGGCCTGTAAATGACAAAGTTGCCTATATTCTTGTGGATATGAGCAACACACAATTTTGTGAATATAATATCTTTGGAAGGGTTGAAGCTACTATCTAAGGATATGGAGGCACCATTGAGGGTACAAGTTTTCAATTGGGTTTTTGAAGCCAGTCATGAAGTGTGTCCATGCACTCCTATTGAGCTTTCACAATCATGCACTATAAAAGCTGATTTAGTAGCCTTGGAAATGGAACCCTTTGACATAGTTCTTGGATATGATTGGCTAAAAGCAGTTGGTAGATTCGCTATAGATTTGAATGAAATGCGATTTGAATTCTCTTGTAATGGGCAACCAATTACCTTGCATCATGGAGTGGATCATAAGTATATGAAGGTAATTCCCATGAAGAAATTAAAGATAGATATCAAAACCAAGTCTTGTGTATTTGCCATTATTCTTTATAAAAAATATCAAGATTATCCCACACCTTCTCAGAAGAAGAAAAATTCAACATTGAGTAAATTGTTAAAGGATTACAAAGACATATTTTAGTCCCCATCTTCATTGCCACCCAAGAGAGAGGTTGATTGCCTAAATAACTTGGTTCCTAATACCAAGCCCATTAATAAACCTCCTTACAAATAGTCAAAATTTGAGCATGAAGATGTAGAGCAACAAGTTAAAGAGTTGTTGCAAATGGATTTGATATAACCTAGCGAGTCATCTTTTACCTCTTTAGTGAAGAAGAAAGATGGGACATTTTGCATGTGCATTGATTAAAGGGAGATAATTAAGTCTACCATTAAAAATAGGTATCTCATTCCTCACATTGATGATATTTTGGATGAACTCAAGGATGCCGAGTTTTTTACAAAGATTGACTTATGTTCAGGATACCATCAAATTCATATGAAAGAGGGGGATGAGTATAAGACTGCATTTAAAATTGAGAGGGAATTATATCAGTTTCTTGTGATGCCTTTTGGTCTATCAAATGTTCTAGTCACTTTTTAAGCTCTCATGAATAAGATTTTGTAGCCATTTTTGTTCAAGACAATCCTTATCTTTTTTTCATGATATTCTCATATATAGTAAATCCAAGGATGAGCATTTTATAATATGTTGACACATTGAGAAGGTACAAACTCTTTGCAAAATAATCAATGTGTTTTTTCTATAGGATGAGGTAGAATATTTGGGCTACATTGTTGATGAGAATGGGATTAGAGTGGACCCAAAGAATGTGCAATGTGTCAAGATTTGGCTACCCCTACGACTTCTACATCTTTGAGAAGTGTCCTTAGATGACCTCCTTTCTATTGGCAATTCATTAAAAATTATGCTCATATTGTAGCTCCATTAACTGCCACACTGAAGAAAAAATCTTTCGTTTGGGATTCCCTAGAGCAAACCAAAGCCTCAATGAGTTGAAATCGACGTTAATTTCATCACCCATTCTAGTGGTTGCCAGCTCTCCCATTATCAGGTCACTGACTGTTGTTAGAAATGACTGTGGAGTTGGAATCCTGCCTGCATCGGATATGGACCGCAAACTGTCTCACGACGATGTTTTTGGTAAACACTTGGATGGACCTGGTCATGTCCAATTTTTTTTAAAGAATTCACTTATGTACAAATTCCAATGGACGAGATATTGGGGCTATTCTATATCAAGATTATGAAGTAATTCTCATGAGAGAAAAAAACTGGATGAAAAGGAACACTGGCTCCATGTTTATGAGTAAGAAATGCTAGTCATTCTTCATGCAATCAAAAAGTGGAATCACTTCATCTATGGCAACCATTTTAAAGTCAAGAGTGATCCTAGAGTACTAAAACATTTTCTTTCTTAGCCCACTTTCTCTTCTAAACAATGATGATGGTTATCTACACTTCAAGGCTATGATTTTGGTACCTCATACACCACATGGCAGGTAAAGACAATATTGTGACAAATGCTTTGTCAAGAATATGGACATGTTCACTTTCTTCTATTTTCACTTTGTACAAAGAGCAGATTCATAATATACAAGAATAGTATTTGCTTAATGAAAATGGAGCTACTATGATGAGAGCATTTTATCAACAAGGAAGAGGTGAAGAGTGCCCAAATTTTGCATGGTATAATGGACTATTGTGGTACAAAGATAGGGTTTATTTGATACCTGAAACATCTTTGAAGCATCACATTTTGCAATAAATGCATTCTTCACCTTTGGCGGGTCACCATGGGCTATTTAAGACATTTAACTATATATAAGAGTTTTTACTAGACGAGCTTTTGGAGGGATGTCAAAGATTATGTCATGCAATGTCTTTCCTATCAACAAAATAAAGATGCCATCTTCTACCCGATGGCTTACTTTGGCCATTACCTATTCCTGAAGGCAAATGGACTAATACTAGCATGGATTTTTATCATAGGATTACTAATAACAAAGCATGGTTAGAATAGCATTTATGTGATTGTGGATCGATTGAAAAAATCTATCCATTTCATCCCCATTAAAGTCCAATTGATAGCCAAATAAGTGACTTGATTAGTTTATGAAGAGTGTGTTCAAGCTTAATGACTCCTAGTATGGCCTATCACCCCCAAATAAATGGGCGATTGCCATGACACTCAAGGTTCTTGGGACCAATGGTCACATTTGACTAAATTTTGTTACAATAATACTGATTAAATTTAAAGTACTTAAGTCTAAATATGCTTCTTTGAAGGGAGATAATTATGAGCTTTCTCATTGATTTTATGGCCCTTACCAAATTAAAACCATTGAAAAAGAAAGAAAATGTATCAAAATGAAAATTAAAGGAAATAAAATATGGAGAGGTGTGTTTTTTTATGTGTACTACTTTTTATATTACTTTATATTTGAGCTACAGGTTCAAACCACCAAAGAGCTCCCGAACCTAGAAAATGTTAATTTGAAAAAAAAAGTTAACTCATTAATTGGTAATGATTGGCACATTCTCCCATCATCTCTCTCTCTCTCTCTCTCTCTCTCTCTCTCTCTCTCTCTCTCTCTCTCTCTCTCTCTCTCTCTCTCTCTCTCTCTCTCTCTCTCTCTCTCTCATGTCATCATCATCACTAGGTGGCGATGCTTGCAAAGAAGTAACATACTAATATTAACATTACTATCCCTCCTTTGTTTTAAAAAAAATTAATTAAAAGAAAATTAAACTACTATAGCCTTTCTAACCCCTCTCTCTCATAAAAAGATAACAATTTTAGAGTAATAAAAAAGAGAACTAACCTACTAACAATGAGCTTAATATAGGTTGCTACCTACCTAAGGAAAAATTAAAAATTTAAAAAGATAACACCAAGGGCTTCCCCATGCCCTTCTTCCTCCAAATCATAGCCTAAGACTCCAAATTAAGGCACATAGTCAAACTTGAGAACACAACTCTATTCACTGAAACATACTTCATAGTTGGCAATGTGTACCCCTCCTATTCCACCGTACAAGACATTCGAGTGACCATGTGCTCAATGTGTCATTGTCCCAGAAACAAAAAGTAAAATGTTGGGCATCACGCACTCAACATTATGGGACATTGGATACCCTCTTATTGATTTAAGAGATTTGAGCACGTAGTATGTTAGCTAGCTCTCACCTAACCTCTTGCACATTGCACAAGTCACATCCGTTTATGGTGAACTTATCCCACCTTCAAGCTTGAAGGTCACACTTGGTAAGCTCAACAATCCAAGCATGCATTCCTTTCCTTCTTCACCCTCTAAAACATTGTGTGAAATGTTATGCATTGGGGATAATTGCAATAAAGGAAGCTAAGGTTTTTAATGATTTCTACCTTCTAAAATGCACCAAAGCCATGCCCCAGACAGAGAGAGCACAAAAGGAAAAGTGGCATAACAAAATTGTTAGAGATGGACTTGTGGTTGAAGGCTTCTACTATGGTCCAATGGAGGGAAGATGTGGTACATAGTCTTCTCGACCATACACCTCTGGTTATGATGTACTCCCATCAAGTAAGAGCCATACAGCTCCAAAATGGAGCGTATATGTGGACTCTAAAACCAATATAGGTTAACTCATGAGGTATATGAGAACATATACAATAGCATGCCATATGATGATGGAACCGAAGGAAATGAAGCCATGTTACCCATGTCCACCTCTGCTAATGAGGCAACTGGGTAAATATGTACTTCTCTCCTAATCATGGAACAACATTTATTTTTAATGGGTTTTTACATCATTGTGTCCATATCTGCCTTCCTCCACTCCATATATGGTACCTACTTCAATACATATAGTCTCAACTTTGAAAATTACAATCCCAAAATTGACCATTACAATACCAAAATTGGAGCTTATAGTACCAAATTTAATACTTGCAATTTCAAAATCAATACCCACAATACCAAACTTAGTACTTGGAGTTTGAATTTTGGTACAATATCAAATTTTTAAATCTTTCAATTCCATATTTTTGTACCCACATTACCAAATTTTTAAACATTTCAATTCCATATTTTAAGACCTACAATACCACTTTTCGATACAAGAATTCTTGTATAATAACAATCGATTAATAAGAACCTAATCTTTTTGCCAATCCAAGCGGGTTGCATCATAGCAATCTTTGTTGGTTTAAAAAAATCGCTCTAAACCCATCAATTGAACTCACCATGGCCCCAGTACCTCTGTACCCATACTACCAATTTTGGTACTATGAATTGTAAGATTGTCCAAAAACTAAAGAAGTGACAAGTTTAGAGAAACACAAAGTCTATAACACTTTGTATTATCTCTTTGGTCATGTGCATCTCCAATTGAACACTGTTGCACAAAATATGATGCTAGTTAGACCAAAACTTGATATATACCACTTTAATGGGTAATCAACCCAAGCATTGCTAGACAACTAGAAGATACACATACAATCATATATACATACATACAAGCACACACACACACACTCTCATAAAAAAGTAGTCAATTGATATTATTTATCCATACTAGGGAAGGCTAGTGCATGCAAAAAGTCACAATGCAACCCCCCACACTCAAATTGTTGAAGGACTCACATATTACATACACATCTACTACTTAGTTTTACATCATATCTTCCCACACACATCCATATATGGTTATATGTGCACATGCACATACTAATTTCTAGGACCCTAGTTATGCCACACTACAAGATATAGGCATTATACCGACTTTAAAAGCGATAAAAATATAAATAATAAAATTTACCCCTGTCGTCGTAAAAGCGTTGTTATTGGCGACGCCATAGAACAATCGATATCAGCATCATTATTGGCGTCGGTATCAGCGTCGCAAATACAACGCTGATATCGACGCCAATAATGACACTAATACTGACGCTCTGCGACACTAATAATGACGCCAATAATGGCACAAGTGGTAAATTTGCGACGCTAATAACGACGGTAATAGGGATTTTTTTTTTGGTGGTAGGGCAGGTGCTACAATGCTCGTGTAAACAAAAACAAAGTATACTGAAATCATAACACTGATACATGAAATAAATACATGATCGCATAATGAAAGCGACTGGTACAATCATGACAAGATATCACTACTACATAGAAAATGTCTACACAGATCAGACGACCAAAAAAGAAAGGTGTGTGAGCTCTAGGGATCCAAGAGCGAGCTACATATCCTCACCATCCGAAAGCTCGTCCCGTCGCAAAGGAGCATTGAACGGACTCTGCAAAAAAAGAAACAATAACACATTAGTCCACCATACAATAATGCATTCTAATTAAACATGGTAACTACAAACAAGAGCGATGAGTGACTTACAGGGCCGCTGCATCTATACAATCGATTGATCAATGCAGTGAGACCGTGCCTCTCTGCATATCGAGTCTCAAGGCCGGTCGGATCACGATTTGTAATGGAGTGCTGCAAAGAAAATAAAATAGTAACTGTTAGAAACATGATTGTCAGTACAAAGGATATTGCAAAAAAATAAACAAGCAAAATAAAAGAAAAACTTACAAAGTCCTCCAAATATGTTCTGTGGCCGCCACTTCCAAGATGATGGACCACTCGGGCCTCTAGTCGTGCCCTCGTCATCTCGTACTGCTGACTCCAACGTCCTGGAGAATCTATAGCCTCCTCCCTTAGTTAGCGCTAGTCATTCGCATCTAGCCACTCGGGCTTTGCAGCCCCACTCTTGAGTGCCTTGCGTGCGTTCGATCATCTGTGTGACATATATGCACGCATGCAGTCCTTCATCCAGCCTGTAGAAAATCTATCTACTGAGGTTGTAATCGAAAACTCCTCATGCAAGGATGCTACTATGTAGTCCTTGCTCCCCTTCGGTATGTTCTTCCAATGATCTAAGACGTTGTGCTGAAAAACTTGTTGGCACAACTCTCTCATGCAAGCCATCACCCTCCTCTCCTCATCACTCATGATGATGGCTCTTGACCTATCATTGACTAGATAGGCGTATCCCCCCGGGGTATGCCTAAGATGGGTCCTCTTCCACCTGTGTCCACGCTCCTGGGCATATCCAGGAGACCCCTGTGCATCTGGTGTACCGACCAGGGTAATATCTGTCGGAGTGGCACCCTGCTGTAAACGACTGAGAAAAAGCCGGAGTAACTGGAGTAGATGTCCCCACGAGTGTGACAAATCTTGGAGGTGACACAACTCCAGTAGAACAACGAGACGGAGACACCGTGTCCGTGCCTCCACAACATCCACCTGAGCCTGAGCCATGCTCCCTAGAACCGCCACGAGAGCGAGGAGTCGCACTTGTATCCTGTGCCAACCGCGGGCTCATTGCCTTCGTATCTTTGCAGCATCCCCCTGACCCTGAAGCACTCCCTCCCTCTGGCCTAAGTCTGGAGGGTCGACCTCGTCTGCTCGAAGCTGAAGCATCCGATTGCGCCGAAGTAGATCTAGTAGAGCGGCTTGACGATGTCCGAGACAGCTCCTGGTCTGCCATGTCTCTGAATCTCGCAATCTGGTCTGGAGACATGCGCGTGAAGATATCCTACAACTCCTCATCGTTCATCCCTCGACTCATCCTGAAAATGTCACCTACACTTACAAAAAATGATGTTAGCATAATCAATTTAAATCATACAAAGCACGGTAATATAAATCCTAAAAAAATGATCTCACTTAATGCATATCTTATGTACCCTTATAAGCGATTAGTCAACGAATTGAGTAAGTGGATGCTCCAAGTATGAAGTATCCTATGGTCCCATGTCAATCTCCTAATACAACTCCGTATACACTGGAAGGTCGATAGACATGTCACCACAAAAGGATGAGTCTATCTCGTTCTCAAAGAATTCTTGGACTCCTGTATTTCCATCATTGTTAGCCCGATGCTGGCTCCAAGATTTTGGTGGCCTCCACCCCTTGCAATATCGACCCCTCTATTTGCATATTGTCTTCATCTATGCTCGGAACATCGCTTTGATTATATACTCTTGCACCTTCGGGGAGCTGAAGGTACAACATACCACCATCGAGGTTGTTAGGTGTTTGGATAGAACATTACCTCTTCACAAACACGTACAAGAGAGTTTAAATTATTGTGACATGTACCATGTCGTAATACAATTAACAAACAAATGAGTTCATGCACCTGTTCACAATGGGCCAGTAACACAAAGGTGTCGTGCAAATCCGTCCATTTTTTTTTGGAATCTATTTTGAGAAATCCAGATGGACCTCATCGAACTGTTGCTCCAGCTCCTTCAAGTACCACTTTGAACCACTGCACATCTATAACTGTGTTTAGATCCGTTGCTCGTCACCGACTCTCCTGCTTGAATCTTGCCATGATACCACAGTCCATTGTGGAGCACATTTTGTCAATACGCTCCACGCAAAAATGCCGTCCGCGCGACCATGCTGTATTATACATTTTGTATTGTACATTGAAATACTCAAATTAGATGTCGCATATAAAATATAGATAAGACAAATCCGAAATACCTCATCACCTTTGGACTACATCCCCTCGAGAATTCCCACTCCTCCATTGAGACCTCTGCCCCTTTGCGAGACGTTGCGGTCAAAGCTCCATGCAACCATCACGTTGACATGAACCGCGGCATCTCCTCCATGCCCTCGGGATATCGAATCGGTCGATGATGCGTACTATGTCGAAATTCAGATCGCGCTTCCTCTCGATCTTGCCTAGCGATCTGGTACTTGGCGAGCCACGTCTCCATAGAGGCATGGTGCAACATACAAAAGCGATTCACCTTCTCCTCCATTGTAGCATTCATTCTTTTTTCTACCCCATTTTCAACCACCACATCTCCGATCAGTCTATCATTGTCCTTCAGCGACCATAGCATTTTGTTGTTTGGATCTACCATTGGTAGCCATTGTGAATTATGTACTAGCGCCTCAGACACCAACCAACCTTCAGCTATGCTACTTTCTGGCTGAGCTCGTTGTTGCACAAAGCCTTTCAGGGTTTTCATGAAGTGCTCCAAGAAGAACATCCATTGTGTATGGACAGTCCAACAATCTCCAATTCATCTAAAGATGCACAAGAAGGTGGATTTGTATCATGAGCATGCTGGTAGGCAGGTAATCCTTAAAGAGACAGACCGTCTCTACTGCTCCTCGCCTCGCGGATTCAATAGAGAACGTCTTAATCTCCTTCTATGAGATCCATTGCACCAAAGTCGACAACCTGTAAATGGCCCCGCGTATTTCTGGAGTAAGGCATCTTGCGATTGCGATCGGTAGTACAAACTACCACAAATGAGAAAGCATTATGAACAATGGCTACACTCCCAATAGCAAAATGCGCACGCCAATTACAATACATTCGTAGTAGTACAAACCTGACATATCTTATGCCAGTCATGGGATTTTAGCCTTGATAATTGATCAACTTTAGAAAATGCAGACTTGAGAGAATGCATCATACCCGTCAGAGTGTGGATAGACTTGACTACTTGCTTCACAATGCGCTCTTCTTTAGTGGACAAAACCCAAGGAGCGTGAGGTAGCTGCACGCGACCATCAGCACTCGACTGCGGCCAAAGTGCCTCCATCTTGCCTACCTCCTTCACATCCATTCGTGCCCCTATAGTGTCTCTCTTTCCTGTGATGTGGTCCCATAGCAAGTTGCCCACATTCTTGAAAATATGCATGGGATCCAACAAGTGGTTGACTTGTAAGTAGGTCTAATATGGCAGCTCGTAGAAAACTGAGAACTGCCGCATTTCATTTGGATGTGACTCCGCGTGGACCATTTTCAGCTCGTACCAGCTTGCGGCATTCATACGTGTTGGAGGTCGTCCAAGAAAACCTTCCCTGAGTTCATGACCCTCTGGCAAGAAAGCGGCGTGTCCTTGATATACCATCTTCTTCATGGTTCGTGATCTTTGGGAGTCCACTGTGGCCCGCACAATGGACATGCATGATATTTGAGGTAACCAGACCTGTTTCAACACCACGATGCAGTGAATACAAGCTTGAATGAGATAAAATATAGATATTACTAATGAGAATGGAAGCCTATTTAGAGCACTCTCCGAATCCCAGAAAGTCATGCATCATCCACATGAGAATGGCTCGAATATTGGCGGACCATTGACCATCGCGCTTGCTCATATCTTGCACGGTGATCCCCTCCTCCCACAAAATCTTAAGCTTATCGACTAATGGACGAAGATATACATCCATATTTTTGACTTTGTAGCGGCCGGGGACAAGTAAGCTAAGAATGAGATGTCCTTTCTTCATAGAAAGCCATAGAGGGATATTGTAGTTGACAAGGACTATAGGCCACACACTATAAGAAGTTGAGCGCAGACCGAATGGGTTCACGCCATCCATTGCAAGATCGAGCCAAAGATTCCTTGGCTCTTGGGCAAAGCCTAGGAAGGTAGAGTCAATGTGGCTCCATGCGCGTGAATCTGCTGATACTCGTTGGACTCCATCCGTGGTCCTATTCTGCGCATGCCATGTTGTCAAGCTCACCATGCGGGGCGTATAAAACATGTGGTTTATGCGGGGGATAAGCGAAAAGTGTCTGAGAACCTTTTGAGAGATGGTTTGTCCTTGCAAGTCTTGTCGATACCTATGAGCACCATACTTTGGACATGTCTCCATAGTCTCGTATTCTCCTCGAAACAGTATGCAATCGTTGATACATGCATAGATGTTGTTGTAGTCCATGCCAAGCTTTCATAAAACATGTCGTGCATCATCACGAGACTCAGGCATGGTATTTGCAGGTGGTAATACATAATATTTCAACAACCTGAAAAAAATCATAAAACACCTTGAAAAAGCACAAATGTTTTTAATAATAGTGTTGAAAACAAATCAACGAAGCGTATGTACAAGGTACTTGAACAACTCAGTCACACTTGCATCGCTCCACCCGTATTTTTCTTGCACACTTAAGAGTGCAAGCAGTGCTTTTAGGCGAGATACTCAGCACCCATCATATAATGGTATGGATGCTTCCTCTCTAAGTGGATTAGAAGTCTTGACATCCATGGGATTCAATGCATTGATCATTGCCTCCATCTCAGGCTCCAAGATTGTAGGTAGGTCTGGAAGGCTGCCTGTCTCCTATGGCATTGACGGTATAGATTGGCCTTGCAAGTGGTGGATTGGCTCATGCACTCTATCCATCGCACGCCCACGAACTCTTCTAATTGGCCGCAAAGGGTGCACTCCTCCTTGGGACGAGACGTCACCTCCCTAGATAGAAAATTTGCCAACTAGACCCAATCTTATTATATATGGTATTCAATTAGCTTGCGAGTATAATGCATGATTGATATTAACTTTTCTTACTGTTTGCTGAAAATCCACAATCACCTGATCAATGATCTCAGATTGAAACTCGCCGAATTGTCGTACGTGTTCTATAGATAATCGACGTTTTCGTCTAATTGCCAGCTTGCATTGAGAGCAAGGACATGGGACACGCTGATTAAGAGATGCCTCGAGATCTTGAACAAGGCCTTCATCGTTTTCCATTTAGTCTACGTTACGACAAACAATTTGTTTTTGTTATCGTTCTTTTTTTCTTTCTTAAATTGTTCTCCTCTCCTTCCATCTCTCTCTTTTTTTTTTCTTTCTTAAATTGTTATCCGCTCCTTCCATCTCTCTCTCTTTTTCTACGTTACGACTACGACCACGACCACGACCACGATGATGACCACGACACGACCACGACCACAACTACGACCACGACCATGACCACTACGACCACGACCACGACCACGACCATGACCACGACCACGACCACGACCACGACCACAACCACAACCACGACCACGACCACGACCACGATGATGACCACGACACGACCACGACCATGACTACGACCATGACCACAACCACTACGACCACGACCACGACCACGACCATGACCACGACCACGACCACGACCACGACCACGACTACGACTACGACTATGACCACGACCACGACCACGACTACGACTGCAACTACGACGACCACGAACATGACTATGACCACGATTACGACCACGACCACGACCACGATTGCGACTGTGACTAAGGCGACCATGACCACGACTACGACCACGATTACGACCATGACCATGACCATGACCACAACCACGACCATGACCACCACGACCATGACTATGACTATGACTACGACCATGACTATGACCAAGACCAGGACCACGACTAGGACCAGGACCACAAACACGACTATGACTACGACTATGACGACCACGACCATGACTATGACTATGACCACGACTACGACGACCATGACCACGACTACGAAAATGATCACGACCATGACGACCACGACGACCATAACCATGACCACGACTACGACTACGACTACGACTACTTATATAGAGATGAAGAGAGATACAAGAGTTAGGGAGAGAGTAAAGTTAGAGAAGAAGAGGAGAGAAGTGAGAGAGGTAGAAATAGAAAGAGAGATAGAGAGAGAAAAGAGATAGGGGAGATAGAAGGATTTAGGGAGAGTATAGGAAGAGAGAAAGAGGGAAGATTGAGGGAGAGAGAAGGGTTGAGAGAAGAGAGAGGAGAAAGAGAGAGAGATCCGACTAGAGCATTTAACACCCATAGTCAACACACCGTGGAAAACACAAGCACAAATTGACATTGAATTATGGCAATAAAATCCACCACAAAACAATAGTTATAATACTTGAGGTAGGATTTCAAAGTCTACTGATTTCAATCGGTCATGGATGCCATACTATGGGTAGGTTGCACTCACTAAGAATAGAATTGGCGATTCACCTCATCTTCTCTCCATCATCAATAGAATTCTCTTTTACCATTTACAACTCACCCACCTTCTCTCCACACTATTGCACGCTACAATCTCTATGAGGGCATGAGATTGGGATCTCCACAGATACCAAAGCATGATCTCTAGCTTGATGGTTGCATATATATTACTACTACTCATGGAATAAACTTTAAAATAGTTATTATGCTCAAATATATGCTTGTTAGAGCAGAAATTTGTTCCTAAGACTATTCTAAGAAAGAAAGAGGGTTAATGATAAAAGAGTGTCCTTCCTTGCAAGTGATTTTATATTATATTTTTTAATTAAAATTGATAGTTGAAGATGAGTTTCCTAAGAGATCTTGTGATGATACTGTTTTAGTTTTGCAAAGCATATGAATGATGCTGTTTTAGTTTTTTGTATTTGTCTTTTTAAGAAGAGATTGATTTTTATGGAATATCCAAAGTTATTTTTGGATTTACGTTGTGAAAAATGAATGTTTTTCTAATTGATAGGCTGATTGCCTTCATTGTATACTTGCATGGTGGAGGCTAGGACAAGCCCCATGTATGAGAGGTCTCTTTGCAGGAAGAACATTATGCTAGGAGGCACAAGTGTGCTAGGGTTCTCTAGCCATATATCCCTTAGGTTTGCCCTTAGGTTTGTTGAGGGTCGGTCTAACCCCTATGAGCCTAGGATGAGCTTATTGTAAGGTCTTATTTCCTTTTTTCTCTTTCTCTCCCTCTCTCATTTCCTCTCCCTCCCTCACCCTCACCCTCTCTTTCTCTCTTTCCCTATTAGGTTTAATGATTTTCTCTCTTTTTCTCTCTCCTCTCCCTCTCATTTTTTCTCTCTCTCCTCTCCTCTCCCTTTCTCATTTCCTTCTCTCTCTTTCTCTCCCTCTCTCATTTCCTCTCCCTCCCTCACCCTCACCCTCACCCTCTCTTTCTTTCTTTCCCTATTAGGTTTAATGATTTTTCTCTCTTTTTCTCTCTCCTCTCTCTCTCTCTCTCATTTCTTTTTCTCTCTCCTCTCCCTCTCTCATTTCCTTTTCTCTTTTCCTCTCCCTCTCCCTCCCTCACCCTCACCCTCACCCTCACCCTCACCCTCTTTCTCTCTTTCTCTCTTTCCCTATTATGTTTAACATATTTTCTCTCTTTTTCTCTCTCCTCTCATTCTCTCATTTTTCTCTCTCCTCTCCCTCTCTCATTTCCTTTTACTCTCTTCCTCTCCCTCTCTCATTTCTTCTCCCTCCCTCTCCCTCTCTCATTTCCCTATTATGTTTAATGTCTCCCTCCCTCCCCCTCCCCCTCTCCCTCTTTCTCTCTCTCTCCCTCCCTCATTTCCTCCCTTTCCCTCTCCCTCTCTCTCATTTTCCTATTATGTTTAATGTCTCCCTCCCTCTTCTTTTCCCATTTCCTCCCCCTTCCCCTCTCTTTCTCTCTCTCTTCCTCCCTCTCCCTCTCCCATTTCCTTCCACTCCCTCTCTCTCATTTTCCTATTATGTTTAATGTCCCTCTCCCTCTCCCTCTCCCTCTCCCTCTCCCATTTCCTCCCTTTCCCTCTCTCTCATTTTCCTATTATGTTTAATGTTTCCCTCCCCCTCCCCCTCTCCCTCTCCCTCTCCCTCTCCCTCTCTCATTTCCTCCCCCTCCCCCTCCCCCTCCCCCTCCCCCTCCCCCTCCCCCTCCCTCTCCCATTTCCTCCCTTTCCTTCTCCCTCTCCCTCTCTTTCTCTCGCATTTCCTCTCCCTCACTCTCCCTCTCCCTCTCTTTCCCTCTCATTTCTTCTCCCTCTCTCAATATACACAAATTATACAAAAAATAAGTAAAAGAGAGAGAGAATGCACTCTCCCTCCCTCTCCCTCCCTCTCCCTCCCTCTCCCTCTCTCATTTCCTCCCCCTCCCTCTCCCTCTCCCTCTCTTTCTCTCTCATTTCCTCTCCCTCTTTCAATATACACAAATTAGACAAAAAACAAGTAAAAGAGAGAGAGAATGCACTCACCGTAAAGACTCGACGAAGGGTTTGGCGGCTTCTCTTCACGACGGCGGCTCCTCTTTGCCCTCCATACACCTCCTCTTCTTCGCGAACGATGGCGGTGGTGGCTGTGGCAGTGAGAAGCCTTCTTTCTCTCTTTCTCTCCCTCTCAGCAAAATGGTCGCTCTCTCTCTCTCTCTCGCTCTGCCTCTCAAAATCTTTTGTGAATGCGCGAAATGAAACACGCTCGGGTTTCGGGCCGCGTTTTTTTTCTTTGGGTACCGTCACTATTTGCGTCGCTATTAATTGCGATGCAAATAACGACGTCGCTATTTGTCATCGCTAATCGACATCGCTATGGCTTGATATCCTTGTAGTGATGCATGCATGCATGTATGTGTGTGTGTGTGTGTAATGTTTCCCATATAGAAGGGACAATGATTGAAAAAAGCTAACTCATAGTAGCAATAATTATTGGGTTGAAAATCAAAAGCCAAATCTTAAGGATCTTTGCATGTCTTTAGGCTCTTAACTGAGGCACAAACTATAAAGAAATATGAGTAAAGGATTAAGGACCATGCATATATGACATATGTGTAATTAAAAGAGCAAATAAGGTTTGTGTGTGTATGTGCATGTTTAAATGTGTAGAGAGCAATGTTATGGTAATGTGTATTTGTATGTGGATGCAGATATATGAGTATAAGTGCATAACAATAGAACATGGGCAAGTTTTTGTGTGCGTATGTGTGTGTGTGTGTGTGCATGTGCATCCCACCCCATTCTCACCGGAGTAGGACCACAAGATAGGGAGCAAGGCTTACCAAGTGGCCCTACTACCCACCAAGAAAGAATACTTAGTTTTCTCACAATAAAAATGTATTATTATGTATACCATACATTTCAATGACTTTGTTCCATCTATTTGAGCAATTGTATAGAGGAAAAGGAGCAAGATGAACCTAATGGAAAATTTTGTGCTATACTTTCTTGGAATAGTAAAACCACCTCATGAGCTGATTAATTCTACCGTGAATACATCCATCAAATATGAGCAAACAAATATTGTTATTAAACTAGATAAAAAATTCCAAAACTTTTATCATAGTTATTTTAATGAAAGAAAGTACAAAGATTACAACAAGATCATTTCCAATGTCGGTTTTAGCTAGTGAGTAGAAACCATTACAAAGTAACAACCCTTCAAATCATTAGGATCCAAAGGATCCATAGCAACTACAAGAGTTGTTTGGTAAATGTGGGGCTAGAACTATAGGGTTACTTATGTAAATTTAATAGTAACCCTCCCAATAGCATAGTCCTAGAGGGCCCATGGCTTTTACAAAAACCACTAGGCTAATGAAAAACCTACATTGGGAGCTTCATATGTTTATCTAGTTTATTAATTTTTAATAAAACCATATGTTGCTAGCCTAGCCAAGGCCTAATAGGGAGAGCAAGAGTGTGTATTTGTATCAGTATTTCCTTAAAAAAATCAAATATATAGAATTATTTAAAAAATCAATAAATTATCTAATATTTTTTAATTAATTTTAAAAATAATAGTATTTAATTTTTCACAAAGAGATTACCTAAAAACTAAAAAAGTAATACAGATGTATGTTGAATTTGGGATATTTGTTAAAATAGAATAGGTACATTTATACTCTAATCATGCAAATAGATCTAATTTTCCTTAAAAAGTATAACATAGGAAATTAAAAAAAATATTTTGTAAAAAAGAAGTCCCTGGGAACACTCTTTCCAATTTGTGTGGGTGAAGGATGTAGTTGCTACCTACATCCATATAACTGATGAATGTAAGAACCTTATTAGCTAATGGATATTGCAAGTATCATCACAGGACCCAATTGTCACCCAATCGCACCTATAAAAATGCCAAAGAAACTAAATCCTAAGGACCTACATCAACTCAGTCACGAAAATAAAATATCCCATAATTGAAAACTACAAATATATACATTTGATCATTCATAAATTTCATTGTATTAAAGATAAACTTCTAACAAAGATCACACATGAAATCGGAGTGAGTTAAAACTGGACAAGGATCACAAAGGTAGAAGGTCTATGCAAATAAAGATTAGTGCTATTAGAAAAGAATAATACTTTAGAGTATATGTTTAAGAGTGTTCTAGTGCTAATAATTAATACTTAAGAAGCACTATAAAACCATTATACAAACTGAACTTTCCTTATAAAGGCACCAAGCATCTCCATAGCCTAAATCATAAAGCATCGATATCTTACTCTAAGTTACTTGAAACAATAAGCAATTGCTTTATAAAGTAACATTTCCTTATAAAGGAAAAGCATATGTATAGCCTTAGAGCACCACCTTGTGTCGAATCCAAGAAGAGAATCTATAGAGATTTAAAACTCCATATGCTTTAGCTTTTTAGTACTACACTATTCGTCCACCATGGAACTTGGTAGTTACACTGGTCACATTATAGTACCATATCGACATCAACAATACCTTATATGGAAATCTATCCTTATATAACATATACAGACCATGACTTGTAAGCTTTTGACATGTAACTAATTATGAGGGTATCTAGGACACCATGACTTGTAAGCTTTTGTTTCGTAACTAATAATGAAAGTATATAAAACTAATTTCCACATCTTAATGGCTAAAAGTCTTAAAACATCAAGAGATACAAATTGATGTATCTAATCACACATACATAGTTGTAATGCAGTAAGGGAACTAGACACACAATCATCCATGAGATTTTAGATTATAGATGCCAAATGTAACATTTATAGGGAAAAGATATGAGAAATGTCACTACCTTTTTAATGATAAAGTCAAGTTATTGAAAAAAAGGAGAGTTAATTACTAACATACTTTTAAATATACTATGCACATATAGGTAGTGGCTATGTAGTGTGAGCCCCATACTTGGCTATTCCCTTTTTATAGTATGAAAGAGGGTAAAGGAAAGATCTAGAAGTCACTTAGAATGAATGTACTTCTTAATTAGTCATAGTACCTAATAGGCCCCCTTATAAAAAATTAAGGACCACTCCCAAAGGTCTTTCAAAGAAAAGGGGACTTCTTTGTTAGGGAGATAGGTTTGATAAGAGGAAACCAAGTCTTTAAATAATCAACACACGCTCCTGTACATTTACACATCCTTCTAAGTAGTGCAAACTAATGAGTGAACAACTAACCTTACTTTGGGATACACAATTTATCTTTTAAAGTCACAAAGTTATGGTATTTGACCCTCCTAAGAATAAAATAAATGTTCCTAACAAATTCATTTTTTGCATATATGGATGATAATATATGCTAGAGGATTAGATTACTTGAATTCTTATTTTTTGCCTATAAGGTTACATTAGAAATTTCTATATACAGGGGTTTAAGAGAGTAGGCTATCATCATGGAATCATGTTGTTGTTGCAGCACATGTTTAATGGGATTTGATTAAACATCTCAACCAAAGTAACATCAAATAGAGGTTAAGCTACTGTGGACCATGGTAGCACAACTCTACCATGACACGTATCTTGGACCAACTACATATGAGGATTGCTCAAATGTCCATGTGTAAGCCACTTGTAAGCTAATATGCAATGGATGATGCAATGTAGCATGGCTCATGGACACCACAAACATGGTGTATAAGTCAGCAATGATGCCAATACATGATACAACTAAGCCACTAGTGAGGACAATATAGTAATACAACACAGATGAATTGGCACTATTCAATAGTTTCTTCTTCTCACCATAAATTAGGGTTACTATATATATTTTGACACAATCATTATCCATCAAGTGCATGTAAACTATGAAATAAGATTTTAAAATGATATTAGTAAATGAACGCATGTATAAACCAATCCAACCAAGTATTTTAGATCATTAGATCAAAAGCATGAAGATTTCAATGTAGAGGAAGCAATAATTGGTGGACTATTCAAGTTCCTCATCATGAGAGTCATACATTTTTAATGCTACCTCCAAGAGTTCACACCACATATCTCTTCCTCTAGCTGTGAAGGTAATGCTTTAATATACATTAAAACCTTCACTAAACAAGTAGTTTCAATTTGGTGTCATGTAAAAAGAGTATGCATGTGTCTCTAGATTAAAGCAAAGCACAGTTTGGGAGACCTATTATGCTCAAGCCACATGTAGAAGTCAACGGGGTTAGACGAGTAGGTCAAAACTGCTTGTATGTAGGGCTAGGCAATAATGTTTTCATGGGATGCGAGGGTGTTATTTTCTATGTTTTGATATTTCCTCATTGTGTTTGTTCTATTTTTGTAGTACGTGTCATGTTTTTTGATCAGCCTCTTATGTGATACACTACTCAGTTTGAGAGAGGGTTCTTGTCTGTTGTGTTCTTTTCACTATAATTTGGTTACTCTTGATCCTTTCTCTATGTGCTTTCTTTATTGCTTCAACTCTTGAAATTGTTACCTTTGACTTCATATTGATGCTCAATATATGCAGACATTGTTTACTCATGTGTGAGAGTTATGCTAGAGACTTGATGTATTTAGATTCAAGTTTTGGTGAGGATTCTCTATCGGCACTCTAGATATTCCAGTTTCTGAGAAAGGTGACATTGTGGCAAGAAGGGATATCATCGAAAGGACTATAGAACATTAGTAGCTTTGTAGTAGGAGCGGATAGTGATGAAGTGGAATACCCTCTCTTAGTAAGTCTTCATTATCTATAGGTCTAGGTTTAGGCTCTACCCATTTATTAGGGGCTAATACATATGTGCTACCTAGCTGCTTGTGTATTACTAGACTGACAATACCCGCCCACTTGTACATTGCATGTGGTGAGCATCCATCACTATCACTTGATTCTATATAATTTAGGGGCATTTGAATAAAGGGAAGGCTGCTCACACATTGTGACTATTGGAGTTCCCACATCTTGTTTGTGTGCATCTCTCTCTCTCTCTCTCTCTCTTGCTCTTGCTCTTACTCCTTCTATATAGTTCTTGCTTTTGCTCACGTGCTTCCACTCTAGGCTCATTCCCTTCAATTGGTATCAGAGCCAACCATTCGAGGAGCTTCTTCATCCTTTGCTTTAGCTTGGATTCAAAGCTTTAACTCAAGGTTTCATGGCAAGCATTGTTTCTTTCTCTCGAGATATGTATTGAGTCATCTTTCCTTTTTCTAGCTTGTTCTAGCTTGCTCTGTACTTATTAAGGAGCTTTCCAAGGCTTGATTGAGCCTTGTTGGGTGCTTATTGAGATGAGAAGCAGTCATTTCATCCATTTTGTGTGGATACAAAAGATACTATAGAAGTCGTGGATAGCTATGGCAGCTTGACATCATTGTTATTTTTTGGCCATAACTTTCACATACCATAATAGATTTAGGTATTCTATAGCTAGAAATGAAGAGTGTGATGAGAGTTACAAATTTGGGCACTCATAGAGTTAATTTGTATACTTTTCTATTCTTTGTTTTACATAGAATAAAATTGTTTTGGTTTGGATAGTAAACAATAAATTCCATAATGCATGTTTGATGCTTTGGGGATTTTTTTTGGTATCTAGATGGTATGGTTATGCTTTTGGAAAAATTTGAGCTTGAAATAACTCAAATTTCATTATCATTTTAGTGTTATAATAATAGGATGACAAGCATTTATCACTGAGAAGTTTATGCCTAATGCTCATTGATGCTTTACATGACACTCAATGGATGTATTGCTACTTCGATTGTTATACATACTTCATGATATGCTATGGCATGCTTTTGAGATGAGATTTGACTCCATCACATTGATATTGGTTGTGGTTATATGCCCTAGTTACTTCAGTGGCTTATGCAGTTACAAGCTTGAAGAATCTATTGGGTTTTATGCTCTCGGCTTATGCTTCATGTATCTTGGATATTCGGATGTGATTCACATGATGTTTTGAGCTTTGCTTGCTCATTTGGCATTTGAATTTTGCTTTAGTGGGAGCTAGTCGACTTTATGTGCTAAGACATATTGGCACTTGGATGTACTACTACAGAGCATTTTGTTTATGTAATTGAGTTTGAGCTTATTACAGTGAGATAGTGGGACTCATTGTGACATGTACATACTCTCTTGATATTTATTGGATGTAGTTACATTATTGTGGGATGATTTGATCTCTTGGCTTAGACCTGGTACTTATGTCTACTAGGGTGTTACCAATTATATTTATGTGCTTCTGTGTTATGTATTGAGCTTTGCTTAGTGGATTATGTATCTAGTAGTTCTCTTAATTTACCTTTGAGACCTACCCTATGCATGATGTCTCTGCCTATTATATGTATGGTTTTTGACACACTATAGTTGTGATAGTCTTTAGTGTTGGTTATTCCCGATTCCATCCTTCTTGGTTGCTCACAATTGATTATTGGTATATTGTTACAATTTATTGCAACAATCTATCATTTCAGTTCTATGCATTCTATTTGAAGGCATACACTTGGGCATGATAGTCTTTTGCTTACAGCTTGTAGATAGCTCATTACTTTGCCAATATCTCTTGTGTCCCACTTGATTTAGCAGTGGTTTTGGGGTTGATTTACAAGGTATTACAGTAGCCCATCCATCTTTCCCTTTTGTGTACTTGCTTGGTCTCATTATGGCTAGTGGTTCTCGTGACATTGCTATCTTCAATATTAAGAAACTGGATGGGATCAATTACAGCTATTGGAAGACCTAGATATGGTAGGTTTTAGTGAAAACATTGTAGATTAGTCCACTCAAAAATGGAAGTATCAAATCTGAAAACATTGTAGTTGAGGATTGGGACTAACTGGATGAGCTATATGAGTCCACAATCATTTTTTCACTCTTTAAGTAGGTTCACTATAATGTTATAATAACTAGAAATCACATTGCATATGAGCTTTAGACACATATTAAGAATCTTTATGATGAGTATATTCTTACATCTCAAACGTATTGACTGAAACAATTGATGGGCCTTTGCATGAAGGAAGAGACATCTATGTATACACACTTGAATGAGTTTCACTCCATCATCATCAATTTAGCTTCATAGGAGATTGAGTTCAAGGATACTTTGCATCCTTTATTTCTACTTGATACTCTACTTGAGTCATGGGACACTTTCTATACAACTCTCTATGCTAAGGATGTGCTAAAATTGCATGATGTTGAGAGTGCCCTCTTGACATAAGAGGTGAATAGAAAAAATGTGGATGCTTTCCATATGTCCTATACATTGATTGTGAGAGGTTGGTAGGATGGAAATGGCCGTGATAGAGACTCTAATAGATCTTAGTTTAGGACACATGGACAATCGCACAATAAGTCTCGTGGCCGCAAGTTTGGTTGTACTTGTCATTACTGTGGAAAAGCATATCATATTCAACCACAGTGCCATAGAATGCATGAAGACAAGCCCAATGAAAAGGGAAAGGATAAAGTGAAATATAATAATGATGACCACAACATTGTGCCTAGCAAGTCTAGTGTCAAGATTGAGGAGATTAATGCAGTGTAGTCTAATATATCTGATGATCTTATCTTGGTAGCTTCTTCTTTTGGATGCTTCATAGAGTTGACTAATACTTTGTCAGGCTATACTTAGTATTGATTGATAGATTCAGGGGCTTCCTTTCATGTGACCCCTCATACAGAGTGGTTTTACTCTTATTACAGTATGACTAGATCCATCCGTTTGGATAATCACCTAGGTAATGAAATGGCATTAGAGATAGTTGGTATTGGTGATGTCTAGTTACACTTTGGTTTATGCAAAATGTTCACTCTTCATGATGTACGTCATGCACCAACTCTCATGAAGAGCCTTATCTTTGATGGTACCTTGGATGATGTCGGTTATGTTGTCTCTTTTGGTGATTCTTCATGGAAGATTACTAGTAGGAATCTTGTTATTGCACGTGATGCTAAGTCTAGTACCTCTATCCTTTGCTTGTATCTCGGTTAGTTGACCATGTTTTTGGCTATAGCTACACTTCCGCATGTATCTCTTTCGCATTGTTGCCTTGGGTACATGCCTTTGAAAGAAATGAAAATGCTTATTAGTTTGCAGTATCTTCTGCTCTTAGACTATACATTTTTTTAGTCTTGTGATCATTGTATATATGGTAAGCAAACACATAGTACATATAAAAAGTATGGCATGAAGCACATGGGTGAGCCTTTGGCTCTTATTTATTCAGATGTATGTGATCCCATGCCCTGTTAGTGATTAGGTAGTGTGAAGTACTTTGTTACATTCATTGATAATTACTTACACATAAGGTCTAGGCTTTCTCTATTAAGTAGAAATCAGATGTCTTGTCTATCTTTTAGCATTGGCTTTCTCTTGTTGAGAACTAGTAGTATAGGTTGAAATACCTAAGGTCAGATAATTGGGGTGAGTATATCTCAAAAGCTTTTGAGCAATTTTGTGATGACTAGGGTACGAAGTGTCAGTTGACTACTCCCTACACCCTTCCCTAGAATGGCATCACAAAATGCATGAACATGATGATTCAGGAGAGAGTCCATAATATGCTTATCTAGGCAGGCTTACCCTAGCACTTTTGGTTGAGGCAGTCACTAATATTGTGCACTCGACTAACTGATCTCCTTGCACTACTATTGATTGCTAGGTTGTAGAGGAGCTATGGAATGGGAAACCTCCATCTTATACCCATTTGCACCTCTTTGGTTTATGAAGCATTTTTCCATGTTCATAAGGACAAGCACAATAAGCTAGATCCTAAGTCCATGAAATGCATCTTTCTTGGTTATGGGGATGTAGGTGAGATGGGCTATCACCTATGGGATCCATAAGCTCACAAGGTTGTCCATAGCCATGATGTCATTTTCCATGAGGAAAAGATGTATAAGAAACATGATCACGTGGTTGAGGTATGCAGGGTGATCTTTCAAGAGAAGCCTCCTGCTCCTGTATAGCACTATACAGCTTGTAGAAGCTGATGCTCCAACAGCGCAGGCCTTGGTTGTTGTGCAAGATCAGCTTGCTTTGGGTAATGCTCTACTAGAGCCAGCTGAGCACTTTACACCCTCCATAGATTATATTATGGTAGTAGATATAGATGAGCCTCTTTCTTATAATGAGGCCATACATAGAGATGATAGTCACTCATGGGACATGGCTAGTATGCAGTTAGAGTTTAACTCATAACATACTAACCATACATGGGATTTGGTTCCTTTTCCTAGTGCCAAGAAGGCACTACCATGTAAGTGGATATACAAGCTGAAAAGTATCCGTGGATACCCTAAGCCAGCTTATAAGGCCAAACCCGGGGGGTCCAGTAGGGTTTACCGTATGGTACCTCGTGAGTGTAAGGGAGGGGGGTTATTTAAGGGAAGGAAGGTACATTTTATAAGGTAAGGTCCCATAAATAGGGGGTAGATAAGGGATATTTTCATATATTTCTTGCACGTAGGTGACGTCTCCTTATTACTACTAGTGAATCCCCCTTGAGGCCAGATTGGTAGCTAAGGGTTTCAACCAAGAATATGGTATTGACTTTGATGAAATCTTTTCTCCAGTGGTTAAAATGATGATCTTACACTTGATACTGGCATTGGTTGCTTAGCTAGGAACTCTATCAAATGGATGTAAATACAACTTTTTTACATGGGGACTTGCATGATGAGATCTATATGCAGTAGCCTAAGGGCTTGAAGAAAAAGTCAGGGAACACCTAGTGTGCAAATTGAGAAAGAGCCTTTATGGCCTTAAGCAGACACATTGAAAATGGTACCACAAGTTTGATGCTTTTATGCATTCACAAGGATATAGCCATAGTGCTATGGATCTATGTTTATATAGAAGAACATTAGTGATGTGGCAACCTTCTGATTTTGGTATTCTCTGTGGACGATATGCTTATTGCTAGAAGAGCTCATGATAAGTTGGATTTCTTGAAAACTTAGCTTAAGAAGAGCTTTGAGATGAAGGACATGAGACATGCCTTACATACTTTTGGGATGCAGATCATGCATGATCACTCTAAGGAACACCTTTATTTGTCACATGAGTATATCTAGAAAGTCAATGAGCGGTTTCATATGCAGGATGATAAGCCTATTGGCTATCCTCTATCTTCTCATGTGAAGGTTAGTCAGGCTGATTGTTCGCAATCTAATGAGTAGAAGGCCAAGATGGCCAAGACCTCTTATGCATCCACCATGGGCAGTTTGATGTATGCCATGATAACTACTTGTCTTGACATAGTATTTGTAGTGGGAGTTGTGGCATGCTATATGGCTACACTTGGTAGATGGCATTGGGATGCCATCAAGGGCATCATGAGATACCTGAAGAGCACATCAACTATATGCATATATTATGGTGACCAAGATACAAGAGTCATGGGGTACATTGACTTTGATTATGCAGGATATATAGATAGTAGGAAGTCCACATCTGGCTATGTTTTCATCTTTGCTACGTGTTGTTTCTTAGATGTCTAGGGTGCAGAAGTGCACGGCCTCTCTAATATCGAGGCTGAGTATATTGCAGTGATTGAGGCTTATAAGGAGACTCTCTGCTTAGGCCGTTTGGTGGTAGAACTTGGTATTATTGATGTGGTCCCTACATTGCATTTGGATTCTATGAATGCTATCAAATTAGCTAAGAATTTGGTCTTTCATGTGAAGAAAAAATACATTAAAGTGTGTTACCACTTCACTAGAGAGATCATTAAGGACAAGTCTATTGACCTTATCATGATCTCAATTGACCAAAATCCTGCAGATCTGCTCATGAAAAGTCTCTCATTAGAGCATTTTTGCCTTCCTTAGGAAGTTGATGGGCATTGGATAAGATGATGTCTTTCCTCATTCTATTGTACTTATGTACATTTGTACTTTGTCACTTTTTTCTTGTTCTCTCATCATTAGGCATAGTTGCCTTTAAGTAGGAGGTTGTTGGAGGTAAAGGCACTTGTGTCTAGCTACTCGTGTATTATTAATTGACAATATCTACACACCTATACCATGTAGGTGGTGTGCGCGCATCATTATCACTTCATTCTATATTCTTTCAGTGACATTTGAATAAAGGAAAGGTCGGCCACACATTATGACTGTTAAAGTTTCCACATATTCTCTCTCTCTCTCTCTCTCTCTCTCTCTCTCTCTCTCTCTCTCTCTCTCTCTCTCTCTCTCTCTCTCTCTTTTTCGACCATAGCTCTTGCTTCCACTCACGTGCTTCTACTCTGGGCTCACTCCCTTCACCATTAGGCCCTAGCAATGGTTGTAGGGGCCACCCTTTAGCTTGCTAGTGTAGGTGATGCAAAAAATTCCTCACAACTCTCTAATGCCAAAGAGGGAGTGTGAGAGGGCAATGATGCGGGGTGGTTTAACCTCATCTATAATTTTGTATAAGTGCACACGATTCAAAGAGGGATTTCCCTCACACAACAATTGAAGCCTAGCAATTTGAAATCCTACAATTGGGATTGTCATCTAGGTTCATGATGAGTTGTTTAATAGAAGACATTATTGGCTCCTAGTTTGAGCTCATATGAGAGGATACTTTGATGGTCTAGCCAAAGGCATGGAATCCCTGGTCATTTATGAATTGTCACATTGGTGATAGGATGGTCCCATGTGCTAATTTAGAGATATTGTTGATAGACATAGAGAATTGCTATGATTCTTCTCTATTTTTAGGAGTTGGTATAATCAACATTGACATTAGGTTCTCTATAAGGCATCTTGGTGGTGGGATGGCCACCATGGCTTGGGTATGCATGGTCCTATCTAATGGTCATTGTTGTATGCACTATGATGAGTCATTATCTCATGATCTAAGAGAGGGTGTTAGTAGCTATGTCATTTCATGCGTGGGTCTATGCATGCTCTAGTGGACTAGGAAAAGTAGAGTATTTAGGTATAATTTTCATGCTTTATTTATGAGGTTTTGAAAATTTTATGCTAACTGGCCTAATCATTGTTATTTTTAAAAGCTAGATGACCTAATGCATACTTGACATTATTTTATGTCTATGTATTCAAGCTCCCTCTTTCTCAATTTGTATCATTCTACATATATCCATACCAAGTACTAGTGGAGAGAGGGAGTCGGTGCCAATGTCCACATAGTTAATGACTCACATTGTTTCAATACTTTCTCTTGTCTTGGTATATGGATTCCATTTCCCCAACATCTCTTTGTTTTTGAGTTCCTGTGCAATGCTCTTCCTTTTTTGTAGTGTTTCGCTTTTTCTCTTTTCTCTTATGTTATGCAATAATCTACTACAATAGTCTTCTACACTTCCACTATTGCATCTACTTTTGACAATCAAAACTTGGACACTTGCCTAAGGGGAGTGCCCAAAGTGCCTCCTCCAATTCCCCCTCTGTAAAATGAGCCATTAGATGTATGTTCATCTCGTTTGTAACCAACCTTCAAATGCTTTGCCAAACTGTCTCTCATATCCAAGGGGCCTAGTGGTGGATCCTAGTAGGACTGTGTGGCCACCTAAAGTAGCCAAGCTTTTGTATTCATCATGTGTGGTTAGTCTTATGTTATGATTGCCACTTTCTTGGACACTGCTTTTGTAGTGGAAATAGTGAGCATGTATGTGTTAGATCTTGGCAAAAAGCATTGGGAAGAAATGAGGTGTCTTGAGATACTTGAGTAATACAATAGATATGTATATATGCTTTGGGAGGAGTAGTAGTGGTGTACTTGGACACACACACACACACACACACACACACACACACACACACACACACACACACACACACACACACACACACACACACACACACACACACACACACACACACACACACACACACACACACACACACACACACACACACACACACACACACACACACACACACACAATGTGTGTGTGGTGTGTTGTTATTGTGAGAACAAAAGTGCATTATGGTATTTGATGGAAGAAGGTACTATTATTTTTAGTTGAACTACAATGCTAGCAGACAAGCTAACATATGCCAAAATAATGTTATGTTTCCACTCTCGTTGTGTAAACTACAAGATTCCAAGGATAGTAAGACCTAACAGATCATGCACTTCTCCTTTTATCACATGGCATCAATGGTTTCCATAGACATGAAAATCCATCATTTCACACACTTTGGCTTCAATCACCTCAAGTCAATGGATTCCATAGGCATGTAACACCACCAGATCAAGCCCATTTTGAGAGAGAGATGCAATCATGTGCCACCATTAGGCAATATGAGGTTGAAAAAAAGAGGCGATATTGTGAATAACACAAGTTCAAACTCATTTGGAGGAGACTGATGAATCAAAAAAGCAATGAATTGTGCTTAAAACAGTAAAGTTCTTCATTAATAAGACTGAAGGTATGGGAAAATAATTGAGGTGTGAGATATTTGATCAATTTCTATAACATGCTACAATGGTAGGGTTACAACATCATTCATCTAGAGAGAAGAAAGAAATGCAAGTAGCACTAGTGGCTAATGTGTGCAATACATTAGCAATTATGAAGCAACCAACAAACATGGAAGAGTTGTCCTTGAAGAATAGTGCATTGACCATGCTAGTGAACTCAATTGATGCAATGCCAATTCATAAGGTAGCAAGGGTTCTACAAGTTTCCAAGCAATCCTTGTATTGGGCATTCTATGTCCGAGTTGCCAATAGAGGTAATGGAAATGGCTTATTCTCATTTTAAAGATGTTGGAAGCAAGCACGTAGCAATAAAACTCGGGTAAGTTACTCATGAATATATGTGTGCATCATGTGGGTTCAAAATAGGGTATTTTTAAAACACCGTTTTTAAAACATTTTTTACATATAGAAGGGTGTAATATAAATGGATTATTTACAAATTGAATAGAAAAGGGTTATGTTTTATTTAGAAAAAATTCACAGATGAGGATATTTATAAATAGGCCTTGAATGCATGTGATGTAGATGATATACATATAGTAACTTCCCCGAGCAATACAATAAGTGAAGAAGTTAAATGAATGGTTTACATGTTTTGGGAGACAAAGTCACATGTTTCTCCTAATAAGAAGGATGCATGTATAAAAAGATTAGGAAAGAAAAATTACCTTAGACATCTAGTCCATCTACTCCTGATCCGAGTGTATTAATTATGCTCAGTTCTCCTAGCTTCAAGCTATATTTCAGTATATGTACTTAGCATTGTTTGCATGTTCAAGTATTAACTAGGTAGCATATAGGTTAATGTTGATTAGCTTTATAGGTCTAAACTAAAAAGCATATAGGTGATTCTTAACTAGCATATAACTGCTATCTAGCTAGCATACAAGTTGCATTATGTTAGTGTTGGCTAACATATTGTTGTTATGAATATGCAAATGATAGTAATTGATTTCAATATCTATCCTGGAATATGAGTGAATTTAGGATGGTCTATATTGCAGTCTCATAGTGAACTTGATTGATGCTTAACATATCCATATTTTTGTTATAATTGTCCCATGATAATTAGGCCTCTAGGTGTTTGCTATTTAATAGTCACGTATGCTAGTTATTAGTCACTATAGTCAACAATGTACCTTTTGCCAGTTACTGTGTGGTAGATAATTGTTGCTAGTGTGCTACTTAAGGGTTGCAGTCCAGTTGCTAGTATGCTTTGCTAGTATGCTAATTAGCAATTTTTGGACTGCAATTGCCTACATGATTGTTAGTAGCTCTCCATATGTTGTATGCTAGTTAACAATCTATGGGCTGCATGGTGATCATTAGCTATATGCTAATCAATATATATATATTTAGTAGTTACCATTTGTTGTCTACATGATTGTTATCTAAGGGGGGACTATATGCTACTTAGCAACTCTATGGGCTATATGATAATCAACAGTTGTATGTTAATTAGTAGCTTTGTCTACCAGTTATTAGCATCTACTTGTTTGTCTACCAATTACCACTTGGACTACAATTTCCATGATTCTTAGTAGCTATCTATGTGTTGTATACTACTTAAAGCTTTGTGGGCTGTATGGTAGTCAACAGTTGTATGCTAATTAGTAGATCTATCTACTAGTTAGCGTGTACCATGTTTATCTGCTAATTAGTACTTGGATTGCAATTGTCATGATGATGTGTGTTATAATTAGTAGCTCTCTTTGCTAGTGACAACATAATCACACCTTTTTCTCTTCTAGAAGAGCCGCATGTTAGAGGGTCTACAAAAATAGAATACCATATATACAACACTTGACATAGAACAAAGTGAATAACATATGGTACTTCTAATATGCATGCTAAGTATCATATGTAGCATATTAGCTATTAACGAGCAAACATTCACGCTAACAAGCATGCTATGCTAATTGTTTTTAAGCTAACGTATATGCTAACTAGCATAGTCACCATATGTACTAGGTATTAACTATACTAACTACATATATGTTAGTAGTTAACTAGATAACATACATGCTAACTAGCGTGTATCCTATCTGATAAGCTAACATTTATGCTAACTAGTATAGTTAGCATATATGATAATTGTTGACTAGCTAACATCTATGCCAATTAGCATGTATAGTAATTAGTAACAAGCTAACATGTATGCTAATTAGCATAGCTTGCATACATGCTTGCTGTTAACAAGCCAACCAATATGCCAAGTAATATGCTAACTAGTATGTAGTTAACTATTAACCAACTAATGTATATTGTAGCTATCATAGGTAGCATATATGATAGTTGATGCTAATAAGCTAACTAATATTCTAACTAGCGTATGCTAGCTATTAACAACCTAACATATGTTGGATATCATAGCTAGCATATATGATAGCTGTTAACTAGTTAGCATACATGCTAACTAGGACATATGATAATTGTTTACAAGCTAACTAATATGCTAGCTAACATACCTTGTATACCTGCTTGTTGTTAACTAGTTGGCATACCTATTTACCAACTAAAACATATGGTATTTGTTAACAAGTTAGCATATATTCTAGCATATATGCTATATGTTAACAAAACATATATGCTTAGGATATGCT
The DNA here is from genome assembly GCF_053477565.2 of Lygodium microphyllum. NCBI lineage: Eukaryota > Viridiplantae > Streptophyta > Polypodiopsida > Schizaeales > Lygodiaceae > Lygodium > Lygodium microphyllum. The sequence goes on along the minus strand of NC_141154.1, from coordinate 106,100,530 downwards.
AGTTATCATATATCTTGACTATTAACTACCTAGCATGTATGTTGGGGGTAAAGGCGCCTCTGCCTAGCCACCCGTGTATTACTACACTGACAGTCATTGCCATCACACACTGCAGGTGGCGGGCACCCATCATCGTCACTTTATTCTTTATTCTTTTAGTGACAGTTTGAATAAAGGAAGGCCCGGTCACACATTGTGACTGTTGGAGTTCCCATTTCTTGTCTCTCTCTCTCTCTTGCTCTTGCTCTCCCGCCATAGCTCTTGAGTCCAAGCTTCGGTCCTTCTCTCCCTTTCAACTGGTATCAGAGCTCGGCTTCCCGGCTCTTGAGCTTGGTTTGTGGCATTCTCAGCTTCCCATCGACTCCCCACTCGCATTGGGTCTCCTTCTCGGCAGCCATATCCGACTCCTTCGAGCTCCCGTCACTCCCCGACTTCCCGAGCACCTTTTCGACATTGTTGGGCACCTTCAAGGCATTACATCAGAGGTATTTGATCATTTTCTTCAGGTTTTACTTCAGTTCTCAGGTCTCGCAGGCTGTAAACAAGTTGTGGGCAGCCATAGCTCACACCTCTTGGAGCTTCCTTCACCTAGATCTTGCTTTTAGCCTATCAAGGCTCGCTAAGGCTTGGTGTAGGCCTTCTTTGGCCCTCATTTGTGCTCCCTTTGGGCCCCATTGTTGACACATGGGACAGCAGACCCCCCTAGCTAGCTCACGTTTTTTTTGCATCTGTTTCAAAATTTGGCCAAAAAATCACTCTTTTTTGTCATATCTCGGGCATTCGGAACTTGATTCAGGCAAGGTAAGAGTCTAAGTTGGGGTTTTGGCACGCTCCGGACATGATAGTAATGTTAGATTTGCAAAATTTTGATGAAAAAATTTTCTTTAACAAATTTCAGGTTTGAGACAGCATGTATTTGTATGCCTATGCTTGTTTGGGCATGACTACATAACTGGTTTGATGCCTATTGCATCCCGATTGATTGGGGGATTGAAGCTACATGCAATGATATGATTTTGGCCTGATTTTGGGGCTGGAAATACACAGTTTATAACAGTAAATGCATGCTGAATACTCTTAGACTGAAGCTATCTTATATACTTTGACATATGCCTATTGGTTCCAGATGTATGTCTTGGGTTATGCTATGATGTATTGATAATCGAGGGACGACTTTGAGCTTGTCATTGAATGCGGATGCTTTTGGAAGCTTGAGCTTATTTTAGCCCACACTTATTGACATTGGTATATGCTTTGACAGTGATGCTTTTTGGGTTTATGCATATCCGTTGCCTACGGCTTGATGCTCATGTCACGGTTGATTACTCTATGCATACGTTGAACTTGAGTGCTCATTGAAGCTCCACCTTGGATGCATTTTGGATTATCTAGAGTAGTCTTGGATGTTACTTGGCTTGTTAGAGTTTGGATTGGGATGTATTTGATGTCTTACATGCTTACGAATGCTATATACGGATGCTTTACCGCCTACATGTTCGGGATGTACTATTGATGTATTGTCTTGGACTTATGTCATTAGCACTATGTCTTGCCTTGGCTTGAGCTCTGGAGCTCGTACATATGACTTTTGTGCTAATGGGAGCATTCTTGAATGCTTATTAGACATTGAACATGCGGTACTTTTATGCATTGAGCTGTTACATGCCATTGAGCAGTTATACAGACACTTGAGACTTTGGGACTTCTTACCTTTTGGGATGATACATCATATGTCTCAGTTCATTGCATGCTTATGAGCTAAGTCTCAGTTTTGGATCTGTATCTTTGTGAACTGACACCTACTTGTGTTAAGTTTTGGTAGTGGCAAGAACACTTTGCCCCGTTGACTAGGGGTGTGCCTACTCACTGGCAGATGTTTGTATGGCATACTTGGGTGTTGGATTCATGCTTATCGACCGTCATATGCTTATGCTATGTCCACATGATGTCGGCTTTGGTCTTGGAAGTATCTGATTGCCTTGGGATCCGATTTTGACACTGTTAGCTCTCTTTTACTGAAATCTTTACAGCAAGCATATATGTAATGACATGGATTTTTCATACTGAAACACTTTGAAATGATATACTTTCACTAGTACTTGGTGGGCAGTAGCTTTGGTTCCACTTTGTCATTTTCCCCCTATTTTGGTGATTTTTTGGTCATTTTCTGCAGTAAACAGCAAGCAGTTTTGAATTGTCTATAGTCTTCTAGCCTGCATTATGGCGAGTTTGTCCACCACTGATCATGCTATTTTCAACATCACTAAGCTTGATGGTACGAATTACTCTTATTGAAGAGCCAGATTTGGCAGGTGTTGGTGCAGAAATCGCAGATCAAACCTTTGAGGTTAAGCGGGCATCCGCCTGCAACTATGCCAGATGAGGAATGGCTTGAGCTTGATGAGTTATGTAAGTCCACCATTGTATTGTCTCTCACAGAACAGGTTCACTATAATGTCTTTGAGGAAGAACAGAGTGCATGGCAGTTGTGGGAAAAGATTAAAAATCTCTATGACAAGAAAAGTCCAGCGAGTCAAATGTATTGGATGAAGCAGCTTATGGATCTGCGCATGAAGGAGAATGTGACTATGTCTGCTCACTTGAGTCAATTCCATGCTATACTCAAGAACTTGACTTCGTAGGACATCACTTTTGCAGAGGATGTCACTCCTCTTTTCTTGCTTGGTACTCTTAATGAGTCATGGGATATATTTCGCACTACATTATTTGCCTCTACTGCTACCTTGAAATTATCTGATGTTGAGAGTGCTCTTCTGCAGGAAGAGGTTAACCGTAAGAATTTGGATGTCTCTCGTGTGTCTCATGCTATGACAGTTAGAGGCAGGAATGATGGATATGGAAAGCATGGCAATGGTAGTTGCCGTGGATGGGATTCTCAAAAATCTCAGTCCAAGTCTCGTGGGAAGTCACGTAGCAAATCCCGTGTGGCAGGAATGCAGATGTTACTTGTCACCATTGTGGGAAAAAGAGCCATATTAGGGCACAATGCCATGAATTGCGCAAAGATAAAGGGAAAGACAAAGTGCAGGATAAGTCTTCTGATCGCAGCATAATGCTTGCAAAGTCCAGTGTTAAAATTGAAGATATCAATGTTATGCAACCTGAGGATGTTGATGATGATGATTATATCCTTGCAGCTTCTTCTAGTGCTTCGCAGATGACAGAGATACACTCTATGTATGCACAGTGTTGACTCTTGGACTCAGGTGCATCCTTTCATGTAACACCTTGCTGAGAGTGGTTTCATTCATACCGTACTATTTCAGGTACTGTGCACTTGGGTGATGATAGCTCTCTTGATGTTGTGGGCATTGGTGATGTTAGGCTGCAGTTTCCTTCTGGCAACAGTTTTGTTATGCAGGATGTACGCCATGTACCTACTTTGACACACAGCCTCATGTCAATTGGACAGCTTGATGATGCAGGTTATTATGTATCTTTTGGAGACTCTGCATGGAAGATTACTCGTGGTAGACTTGTGATTGTGAAAGGTGCCAAGGCTGCAGTCTCTACCCCTTGATTGTATCAGCTTCTTCCCTTGATCATGTTTTTTCTATGGGTTCTATCCCACATGTATCTCTTTGGCATGCCCGTTTGGGCCATATGTCTTTGAAGGGAATGAAAATGCTTTTTGGTTTGCAGTACTTATCGCCCCTTGATTATGCATGTTTTGATTCATGTGAGCATTGTCTTTATGGCAGGCAGACTAGGTCTACGCATAAGAAGTCTGGTAGGCCACGCATGAGTGAGCCCTTGGCATTGGTACATTCGGATGTTTGTGGGCCCATGCCTTGTCAGTCTATGGGTGGTGCAAAGTATTTTGTTACGTTCATAGATAAATTTTCACAGAAACTTTGGGCTTATCCCATTAAGCTGAAATCTGATGTCTTGGCTGTGTTTCAGAGATGGCTTGCATTGGTTGAGAACCAGTTTGGGTATAGGCTAAAATGCCTAAGGACAGATAATGGGGGTGAGTATGTCTCACGTGCTTTTGAGCAGTTATGTGATGAGAGGGGTATTAAGCGTCAATTGACCGCCCCCTACACCCCCTCCCCTAAAAATGGTTTGGCTGAGTGGATGAATAGAACCATCCAAGAGCGTGTATGCAGTATGCTTAGCCATGCAGGCCTACCACAGAGCTTTTGGGCTGAGGCAGTTAGTACAGTTGTGCATGTCATAAACAGATCACCTTCTAGTGGTTTGGATTTTCAGGTTGTAGAGGAGGTATGGACTGGAAAACCACCCTCTTATGCGCATCTCCGTGTCTTTGGATGCGAGGCATTTTGCCATGTGCCCAGGGACAAGAAAAGTAAGCTGGATCCCAAGAGTGTCAAATGCATTTTCCTTGGTTATGGGAATGCAGGCGAGATGGGTTACCGTCTTTGGGATCCGCAGGTGCGAAAAGTCATCTGTAGCCATGATGTAGTCTTCCATGAAGACAAGATGCATAGGCAGCCTGAGAGAGTTGTTGAGATCTGCAGGGTCATATTTCAAGAGGAGCCGAGAGCTTCCACACAGCCAGTTGGACAGCCTACAGTTGCAGTAGATGCTCATGGTCAGGGCGTTGGACATGCAGCTGGGCCTGCAGCAGAGCTTGCCGTGAGACGGGGTCTACTAGAGACAGATGTCCACCAGATAGATTTCAACCCCCCTCGATGCATTATGTCTTAGTTACAGATGCAGGAGAGCCTTTCACTTATGATGAGGCTATACGCAGGGGTGACAGTCACTCCTGGGAGAGGGTTATGCAGTCTGAGATAGACTCCCTACATAAGAATGACACTTGGGATTTGGTTTCCTTGCCTACAAGCAAGAAGGCTTTGCCATGCAAGTGGGTGTACAAGCTAAAAAGTACCCCTGGATACCCCAAGCCGGCATACAAGGCTAGATTGGTAGCAAAGGGTTTTAAGCAAGAGCATGGTGTGGACTTTGATGAGGTCTTTTCTCCTATGGTTAAGATGACCACCCTGTGCTTAGTCTTGGCTTTGGTTGCTCAGCTTGACTTGGATTTATACCAAATGGATGTCAAGATGGCTTTTGTACATGGAGACTTGCATGATGAGATTTATATGGAGTAGCCTAAGGGCTTTGCAGAACCTGGCAGGGAGCACCTAGTGTGCAAATTGAAGAAAAGTCTTTATGGCTTGAAACAGGCACCTAGGGAGTGGTATCATAAGTTTGATGCCTTTATGCAATCATAGGGCTACAGTCGGAGTGCTATGGATTCGTGTCTTTACAGAAGAAAGCTCATGATGGTTCTTTATTGATTTTGGTACTCTATGTGGATGATATGTTGATAGCAGGGAAAGCTCATGATGAGCTAGATGCTCTTAAGGCTCAGCTCAAGAAGAGCTTTGAGATGAAAGATCTGGGACATGCCGCTCACATACTTGGTATGTGCATTACACGCGATAGGCATCAGGGACTCCTCTACTTATCACAGAGGGAGTATATTCATAAAGTCCTTGAGCGCTTCCGCATGCAGGACGTAAAGCCTATTGGCTGTCCATTGCCTTCTTATGTGAAGGTATCACAAGCTGATTGTCCACAGACAGAAGAGCAGGAGGCCGAGATGGCCAAGATTCCCTATGCATCCGCAGTGGGCAGTCTTATGTATGCCATGATAGCCACTCGTCCAGATATTGCCTTTGCAGTTGGTGTTATGGCACGCTATGTGGCTACACCTGGTAAGAAGCATTGGGATGCCGTGAAGGGTATCATGAGGTACCTGAAGGGCACTGCAGATATGTGCATATGCTATGGCAGCCAAGATACAGGAGTCGTGGGGTACACTGACTCTAATTATGTAGGACATGCAGATAGTAGGAAGTCCACTTCCGACTATGTATTCACCTATACTGGAGGTGCTATTTTTTGGATGTCTAGGGTGCAAAAATGCACTGCCCTTTCTACTATAGAGGCCGAGTATATTACAGTCACTGAGGCTTGCAAGGAGGCCATTTGGTTGGGTCGTTTAGTTGCTGACCTTGGTATTGATGCTATCCCTACACTGCATTCGGATTCTATGAGTGCTATTCAGTTAGCCAAGAATCCGGTCTTCCATGCGAAGATGAAACACATTGAGGTGAGGTATCACTTCATACGTGGGGTCGTTGAGGACAAGTCTGTTGATCTTGTCAAGATCTCGACTGACTAGAATCCTGCAGATCTACTCACGAAAAGCCTCTCTATAGAACGCTTTGCCTTCCTCAAGAGGTTGATGGGCGTGGGATGAGATGATGCCTTTCCTCATCCTGTTGTACATGTGTACATGTTGTACTGTCTTTTTCCTTTTTCTTTTCACTCCTCACTGGGGCAGATTCGCCTTTAAGTGGGAGGTTGTTGGGGGTAAAGGCGCCTCTGCCTAGCCACCCGTGTATTACTACACTAACAGTCACTGCCACTGCACACTACAAGTGGCGGGCGCACGTCACCGTCACTTTATTCTTTATTCTTTTAGTGACAGTTTGAATAAAGGAAGGCCCGGTCACACATTGTGACTATTGGAGTTCCCATTACTTGTCTCTCTCTCTCTTGCTCTTGCTCTCCTGCCATAGCTCTCGAGTCCAAGCTTCGGTCCTTCTCTCCCTTTCAATGTATACTAGCTAGCATTTATGCTCACTATTATCAAAATAATATATATGCTTAATATGCTAGTTAGCATAATTGCTATAGCTGATATACATGCTTTCTACATACATGTTATCTATTGGCTAGCTAATCCACATGCTAAGTAGCATGCATGTGAAGTGTTAGATAACCAATTGGTTGGTTGTTAACAAGCCAACACATAAGAAAAGTAGCATATATATTAAGCGTAACATGACACAAATTAGCCTTAAATAAGTACTAAACATACAAATTACTCATAACTATTATATGTATCAATCATCATTAACTATCATTAGTTATAGTATTGGTGTTTGAGGTACATGCACTCTAGACCACCACAGTCTATTGTGAACTCACTAGAAACTCTGTTGAGCAATATGGGGATTTAGTAAAACAAAAGGACACCCCACATGCAACACACCTTCTTGGCAAAATTATGCTATCTGTAGTAGTCAATACCAGAGAAGATGCTAATGGGAAGAAGTAAGGTGCTTTCCCTCCCTCAACTTTGTGCATAATCTCTATCAAGAGTTTTTGTTGCATATGCAACTCATAAAGTGCATTCTTCTACACCTCAATATCAATCTACAATGCATTAAAGGCATTTAAGGAATCCATCAACCGGACTGCATGAACATGAAAAGACATAGGAAATTATTATCCAAAGAAATCGAATAATTTACCTTAGTTGAGTGAGGTCCATGCCTTTGTTTGTAGACCCTACTCCTAGCACATCTAGCATTGATAATTGAGAAGCCAATTGCTTTGTCAAGGTGTCTCGTGTTATGGAATCCTTTCGTGCCAAGGACTCCAATCAGGATTCAATAGCCTCCATCTAGGTCCTCAATATATCTATAGCTAGGAAAAATCTTTACTCGCAAATTTTGAACCAATCTTGTATCCTCCAATTTTTGCTGATAGTTTTCTAAGGCCTACCGAGCCACTTATACTCTCTTGTCAATATCACCCATCAACAATTATATTTTCTTGCCTCTGCTTGATCTACCACGTGATTCACATGCATTAATTTTATTTCAGCGTTGGCACACATAGGACCCCTTGCATGAGGGGTGGCCATATTCTCTTCCATGATTCTATCATCATGGTGTTAGCCACATGTGTATATTATCAACCTTCCACTTTAATAAGAGGTGGCTATGAAAGTAACCAATTATCCTCAAATCATTGTTGTGGCTGTACTTGCAATGTATACACCAAACTCATCGAATGATAGAGCATCTCTATGAGAGAGCCTTAGCAGCAGGTTGATAGTGGCAATACTTTACTTCTACAGGATTGGAATATGACTATGTCCCCTAATGACAAGGTCTCATGGCTTGGGAAATATGCTTGAGATGGAAATGGAAAAATGGAATGATTTGGAAAGTTCCCATGGCTTGGTTGATGTAATAGCAATAGCCTCTTTGAAGAACCCTTCGCCCTTCACTTGTCACAACGAGTAGTTGGGAGGGAACTAGAGAGTAGCACATCTAGAGTAGGCTTAGCTTTCCATGTGTTAAGTTTGTCACCAATCCTTCTAGCCAACCGTTGAGCTCTTTGATGCATAGTGACTACAGTCCCCTATTGGACACCCAAGATAACTAAATGTCTACCCATGCTTGATAAACTTAAAGTCCATGTTCATGAGCTAAGGATGGGGGTCCTTCCAACTTAGAAGAACTAGCTCCATTTTTTTAAACTAATATTTGAACCTGAGAGGCATGAAAAAATATCATTATTTTCCATCATGTTATTCACAGACACTTGATCAGCCAACACTATATTAGAATTATAATAAGTGAAAAAATGTGCAATAAAGGAGGTGCCACCTCTAAGAGGAAGATCTTTGATTAATCTAGCCTACACCTTATCCAAGTTCCTTTGTAGAGGATCAATAATAATAGCAAAAAATAAGGGAGTGATTAGGCAATCTTGATGAATGGACCTAGCTAAGCTGAAGGGTTCTAAGAGGAAACCATTCATAGTAACCACTGCTAATGCATTGTAAAAAAAAAGTGCTTGCCATGCTAAGAAAGCCACTACCAAAGCCCATAACTTTCATCACACCCAATATAAAATCCCAACATATCCTCATAGGCTTTATCAAAATCTATCTTTATCAATACAAAATCTATACCTAGAGAGGGCATGGTCCATCGAGAAAATAGGATTCAAAATGGCATCATGTACTTTCCTCCCCTTTACAAATCCATGTTGCATTGAGTGAATAATTCTTCCCCATAGGAATTAAATTATATTAGCTAGACACTTTGCAAAGACCTTTCAATGACATTGAGCATTGTGATTGGTCTCCAATGACCTATCAACATTCTATGAGAGATTTTTGGTATCAAATTAATAAACCCCTTATTCAAGTGCTTCGAAAAGACTCCTCTAACTCTAATCCAATTAAGTAGGATCATGTCATCCTTGTTGTAGTAATCCTAGATAGCTTGAAACACTTCCATTGAAATGCCGTCGACTCTTGGTGACTTGCCATTTTTCATGTTATTAACTATAAGTCTAAATTCATTAGGATGAGGAGGGACTTTCTAGCATGAGTGCCTCCTGTTGTGCTATCAGTTGAGACTCAACTTGAAGGAAAATCCTTAGACTTTCCTCATAGTTGTCATATTTTTCTAGAGGGCACCCTACTATTTTGGCTGATAGTTGTTTAGTAAAGGCATCTAGAATCTTTGATCCTCCCTGACTACATTTCCTTATTGTATTGAATAACTATTATCAATTCTCTCTACTTTTTGGCCTTAAGGGGGTCCAAAAAGAACTTATTTGGTGCATCGCCATGCAACAAACACTTACTTTTGAGTTGGATTTTCTACTACTTCCACTTCTCTTACTTCAAGTTGTTGCTCAATTTTTTCTACATTCTTTAGCAATTTCCACAAGACTACATCATGCTAGTTATCTCTCACTAGCCTAAGCACAGTTCCCCTAAAGTGATCAGCCTACTTTTGAGCCCACATATGTTGTTTTGTTCCCTTTGCACTTGCCCATTTGAATAATTGCATCTATTGATATATCCCACCTATCCAAGGGTTTATATGCCTCTCACTAGTGATCTTCCACATTGTGGCCAAGTCCTTCACAAAGACAAGGTCATTAAGAAAAGAAACATTGAATTTAAAAAGGGGAGGACCATTATTAATGCAACTAACTAGGGAACACTTCAGACACAATAAGATTGGAATGTGGTTAGAAGAGCTCACAAATATGAGAGTGTGATATCGAGAGTCTGGCAAAGCCTAACAGCTCCTTTGGAGGTAGGATGGCAGTGATCAAAGTAATGCTAGTATCCATGTTTGTTTTTCTCTCAATGGTCCTTGACTTTAGTGCATGCTTCCCAAGGAAGATGGATCAACAATTGAGCTCAATCCTATGGGAAAAAAATGAGGCCAAGGGCTAGAGATCGATCACATGGTCTCAACTGATTACTCCTAAATGCCAAGACGGTTTAGGATTGCTCAATCTCAAACACAAAGTGCAGTGCCGAATGTTCATGGCATTGAGAAGGATGGAAACCCAATAGCCTTGGGTCATGTAGATGAAGGGTTGTTGGCTAGAGAATGCTAAATTAAAGGGCATGACTATGTCGCAAATGAGTTGGCTAGATCCCTTACTATCGGGCATGTGAATTAAGGTTCCCTAGTTCCAAGTAGCTTAGGCCTTGGCTAGCTCTTGGTTAGCAGTTTTGGCGCAGACTAGGTGGGTTGGGATAAAGGAAGGAAGGGAAAACCCTTTGCTAGCACAATCATTTTTCCTATGTGTGAAAAGCTTTGAGCCCCTATTTTTCCCTTGGAGAGAGCATTTTGAAATGTCACATAGGCTTATGGATAAAGGAGTTGTCACGTGGCACGATGTATGGCACAAAGAAAGATTGGATTTTCTCGCTGTAGAGGTGTGCCAAATGAAGTTTCAGCTAAGTAGACAAGATGCAAGATGGCTAACTCAAGTGTTCTATAGTAAGAGAGAAGAATGGCCTACTACAATAATAGAGGACGAATCACAAATTTGGAAAGTTCTTGTTTTCCCTGCATGGAAGCCTATGGTAAGATGCACGAAAGAGAAAGAAAGACTTTGCGGTATGGAATTCACAGTTCTTAGGCTTGGAAGGATAGATTTTCGAGAATCAAAATCAAGACATTGAAGAAGAGAAAGAGAAGAGCTTGGAGGGCAACTCCATCTGCAAGGTTAAACTTGATGATGTGGAAAGTCCTATTCAATAAGCTCCCTCTACAAGGAAAGGTTAAAACACCATATTAGAGAATTTAGGAAATTTTCAAGTTTTATTTTCAAATAAGCGATAAATATTAGACCACATGACTAAATCTTGATCCATATTTGAAAGTGGGATTTGGGGAAGTAGCTTATAAAGTATTTAGGGTAGACAACAAGATTTGACCATGTGGTCAAATAATAAAGGTATTTGGAGTTCCCAAAGTGCATGGAAATTCCCAAATTTCCTAATTTAGTGTTTTAAGCAAGTGTATGAAGATACCCTCAATGTGCCTACAATGCAAGAGAGAGGAAGAGTCCACATGCCATCTACTTTGGCACTGCATACAATCAAAGTAGATCTGGAGTAAGCTGAGGAAGTGGGTTCATAAGGCAATCTTTGATGAGTGCATCTCTTAGAAAGTGGTTTTGTTTGGGGACTCTGCAAACTTGAATCCAGAATCACTAAGACTCTCGAATGTACTTACGGGGGTGGTCATGTATTGGATTTGGAATGAGAGGAATGATAGGGCTTTTGGTAGAGTTAGCAAGGGGAGATAATTGATTGAAGGCTAGCCCGGTCAGAGAATGTCCATCTTAAGCAATTTGACTAAAAATGGGCACACCTATGAGGTGGCGCATATGTGTTTGAAAAGGTGGTTGCTTAGGATGTTTGGTATGTTTTGAGTTCTCTCCAAACTCTCCAATGCCCTCAGTTTTGAAGGGCTTGTAAATATCTCTTTCAATTAATACAATTCTCGCATTATTTAAAAAAGAAGTCTATCTTGCTTTCTAGTTTGATTAAACTGTAAGTCTTGAAATAAAAGTGCCTCTTAAAAGGTAAGTAGTGACTCCATCCAACAAGAGGATCAAAATTGGAAGCATGAGTTACTTAGCTAGCCTATCCATTGAACAAAGATCAATCACGAATCGCGAGTTCTGATGATCCCTTTTCTCACATTGCGATCGATTTACAAGTTGGGAGTCTCGAGGATTATAATACAGTGGTGGACTTTTACTTAACAATGGAGTCCTCTTTGGCTTTTATAATCCGTAGGCAAGACGAATAATTAGAGAGGTTTAACATAATCTGTAGCAGAATTAATTTTGGAAACACAGCTGCAGTGCAACAATTGATCTCTACATTAATCTGAGTGCTTGCTTCTATGGATTCCTAAAGTCGCAGTATCGATCATAGTATTGTTAATAATGTGGTGATCGTTCACGATCACGATCGTAGGTTTCCGCTGTATGGAGAGCTCCAGTAGTCTGCTCCGTTGATGTTGTCGCTTGCCACGTGGAGCGTACACGACAGAGGAACCAAGCACAACCCTTTGCTCCTAAGGTCATGCCTGGGCTGTTGATCACTTCCAGCTCCTTCCTGCATGTATTTATCATCATCATTAGGCGTGATCAGTTAGTAATTGATTCTGATCTGATTAGCCGCTGTTAATCTTGCCAGTTCTAACTGATTTTCATCCCGCTTTGATCATCATGCAGTAGACTAATCACGATCAGTTGATTGATCGACACCTGAGAATAAGCTGTTTGATTCGCCAGTGATTCATAATTAATTCCAGTTTTTGTTATAAGCACGACTTAATGATGCTGCACAGCTGTCACTAATTCTGATTAAGGATGATGAGTTAGTAAATTCTAACCACTGGTGAGTTCCATTCTGATCTGATTAGCGGTTTCTTAGCCACTGGTGAGTTGGTTAATTCTGATCAGATCATTCGTGATTGTTCTACCTAATTTTGATCACGCTTTCATATATCATGCAGCGAATTAATGACGATCAGTTGATCAATTGGCATTTGAGGATTAGCACTTTAATTCGCCAGTGATTCATAATCAATTCAAACTCTTTAATTAACCACGAGTCATGATGTAATATAGATGTACCTTCGGATCACAGCTACTAGCTGCTGCTGCTGCTCCTGTCGTCGCATTTTTCATGTAAGGCGAGCTCAAAACCTACCACACATTCAAACATCATTTAACGTAGTAATTAAAGCACAACCTGTTCAAATTAAAGAGCAATCTCTTCAGACAAGTGCGTTAAAGTTGAAGATTGAACCTGCATGCATGGCTTTCAACTATAATATTATTCAATATATACCTGAACTTGGTCTTGAAGGAACTCTATGTATCGTATAGCTTCAAGCAATACCGAGGCTGTGTCGGTCTGTAGATGGGTACCAAAGAATAATAGGACAAGCCAGTGAAGCCTAATTAGATAGATATGCATGCACCTGGCCAGGCAGATCAATAACAGGATAGAATCGTGACTCATTTGATATAATTATGCAGTAAAATTGGACCTTGCCGAATGGAGATACAAGCTGTTGCAACGTTGTAATGCGATCCCCCAGCTTCTCTTTGCGTACAGTTTGCTGGGACAAGTACAATAAGAATATGCAAAGTAGTAGGAATTAGTAGACGGCATAGATCAATCATTGGTGATCATTAAGGTGAATATGTTGATGCTAACTTAATTCTCTAACAATAAAGCTGTTGTTCTATGAGGAATAATATGATGATGATGAAATAAGATAATTGTCAAACAACATAAAGCACATTATGAAGATGAGAGAATGCTCATTGTCAGATAAAATCATGCAGATTATGAGGATGATGATGAGATAATGATCATTGTCAGACAAAATCATGCAGAGTGTGCAGAAGATTGATAATTATGGGTCAGTACCTTAAATGGGCCTGAATTTGGTGCTGATCCAGCAGGTACTTGATGTGGGTGATGATCACCTGCAGTACTAGCTGTGCGAGGTCGTTTCAGCTGCTGGTTGTATACTGTAGTGCTGCCCTGCAGTTCAGCCACATGATGATGATGATGAGTAGTACTCTCATCAAAATTAGCCATAGCTGCTGCTGCTGTGGTGATATGAGTGTTACTGCTAGCCTTATGATCCTGAAGATCTGATGCTACAGCCTGTACAACAGTTCACCATCACAAATATTAATCAACCAAGGTCCCTACCATCACAAGGTCTCTAATATTTTCCCATGCGTGAAAAGGGGCTCTTTTACCTTGTTTTTCCTTATAGTGTTCAATATCATGAGCTTCTTCTCAGGAGGCACCACACACCTAGCTAGGTGTTTTTGGGGGCAGGGGACTGCTGGCTTTCACCTCAGGCTGACCTGTGGTCCCTCCCTTGTAGAAGCTTATGATGTTGTAGTAATTGATCACAATGTGGGAATTATAGTGGGAATTTGTCTAAAACTCCATGTGCATCAGATAGTGTATACATTATAGAGATCCTTAGTCAAAGCCAATTATTGCCTTCATATATATAAACTACTACACATAGAACTGACCTTCTGAGAGTCAAGGTGATGCATCGAGCCTGCAGTGACACGATGATCGAGAGGAGTACAGGATCGTTGCTTATGGCCTCCAGATTGCATCAATTGTGCGATTTGATGTTGCCTTATCATCTGAGCTTGCTTCAAATTGCTGTTAATTGAACTTATCTGATCAACCGGGTGCTGCAACTGCCTTAATGTGGCAGCAGCTAGTCCAGCTCCAGCTGATCTCACATTGTGATGTTGATGCTGATGATGGTAGGACAATGATGCAGGGTTATTCATGATACCTGGATTCTGCATGTGTTGCCCTGCTATCGATGCAGCTGGCAAAGCTCCCTGATGTAAATAATTACCAGATAAACTATTTGTCACAGCTTGCATAGAGCTCTGGTTTGAATTGATATGGTTTTGACAGGTCAGTCTGTGTTCACTAGGAGCACTGATATTCATCAATGGATTCAGAGGATTATGCATCTTGATTTGATGTTGATCAAGCACTGGAGGCCAGTTTAATGGTACTGGCATATCTTGATATTCTTGTTTGACTACAGGGTTGATCATGTGGCTCAGCTGATTAATATTCTGCCCCGGTACTCCTGCATGAGAGGGTGCTGTTAATAATGTGGATGCAGGTATTGGCCACTGCTGACCTGTGAGTGTGGTACTATTACTGGTAGTATTATCGGTGGAATTGCCCGGCCTGATGGACATTAGCATGCTGTTGTTTGCAGTATATTGATCATCACAGGGACTGTTTAGTGAGTAACTAGATGACCTTAACAGCTGAGGGTGGCGATTAAAACTAGCAAGTGAGTGATCAGCTGCAGGGGTACATGCAGCTGCTGGATAGAGTACATCTTGAAGCTGGCCATGATCCTCAGTTGAGCAACTCAAATTGTCATGCATATCTTGAACAACCTCGCTACTTGGACTCCTGCATGCATATTATCATTCATCCAGTGATCCATTACTGTTTTGATTGAAGAGGTATATCACGAATGAAAAAAACATTTACTGTACTAAGCAAGGCCTAAATTTGATGAGATGCCCCATATTTCATGTGATTTAATGAGATGCCCAATATTTCATGTGACTGTTTAATATTTAAATTGACGTACCTTTTCGTTTATATATGGATTAAGCCTCAAAGTATCTAGAAATTTAGGTATGTTAGAAATGATATACAACTTCTTTAACAAGAAATGTTGGTTGGCATATGCAAATATATTTTTGCTTGTTTTGATGAGCAAAATACTTAAAACAGGCATGACAGCCACCAATGTCAGGTCTTGTAATATTGAGCTTGCAAGAAAATGCAAGATATGCATATAAAATTGCAACTTTGCTAATACAAGATAGCCCTAGAGAACTAAGAATTTTTGTCTATGTTTTGTCATGGAAGCATCATAAACAACACACTTTCAGATAGATTTCCTCGTTTGAGAAAGTAGTGTCTTAGCTTATCACGGAGCTACACTTTCAGGTAGACTTCCTCGTTTGAAAAAGTGGTGTCTTAGCTTATCACGGAGCTAGTTACCTTTGAGGGTTTCTGCTAGACTTAAACATAGAAAGATTTTACCTGTAAAGAAGATTTTCGAAATAGTGCAAATTTCTAAAAAGATATTTCTAAATTGCTCGATTTGCCAGTTTGAGAAGAGTCCAAGATATTCCATTGGAATTTTATGTACGCTTCTCAATAATATTTTTCCAGAACACTGCGTCTAATCGATTGTTTAAGACTTTAACACATTCTAAAAGATCTAAGTAATTGAATTGAATACTAATACTCACGAGAAGACAGGTTGGCCCCAGAGGCCACCAGAACCAGCGGCTCCAACCAAACCTGCATTCAGGCTGCTGTTTACTGACTCCGAATCCATCACTTTTGCTGAGGAGTTATCAACTTGAACATGTCTAGCAGCAGAAGATACCCAATTGAAGTTATCCTGCAAATTATGCAGATCATCATCACCAATCATGCCTCTTGATCCACCCATGTTGTTGAGCTGCAGCACATGCTCTCGACCAGTGCTGCCTGGGCTTGATCCGCTAAGTAGCATGGATGTCCATGGCCAATTTAAGGACATGCTAATCATACCACCTGACCCTCCAATATCAGCTTGATTCACTTGATTCATGATATGGCCGGACTGATCAGATGGATCAGAATCCTTTGCAGCCATGTTGGCCTTGATCTCGAGGAGGTTGCTGTTGTTCAGGACATCTTGACCGAAATCGCCATGATTATCGCCTGAAGTGATCGAATTCTTCATGATGTCTCTATTCCTGCAGCCCATAGATCAAATGTCAAGATGGAATATAGTCAATCACAAGAAGTTTTTTGACATTTCCCCAGTGGAAAAGGGGACTGTTTTCCCTTGTTTTCCCCCAATAGTGTTCAATACCATGAGCTTCTGCTTGGGAGGCACCGCATACCTAACTAGTTGCCACTAGTTGCCATTGAGGGCAAGGGGTTGCTGGCCCCAACCCTGGGCTGGCAGTCCCTGAACCCAACTGCACTTAGATAGGTATATGGTCCTCGCAGAAGCTCATGATGTTATCGTAACTCACAATGCAGGAATTTATCTAAAACTTCTTGTGATACATGAGCGTGCAAACTATAAGTTGTCTTGAGCATACGAGACTGCTTATGACTACAAGAAATTGAACTAGGGTCACATATCAGTTCTCATCAACAACGCAGTGCGCACACTAATGAAAGGTACCTTCAGAGGTTCAGAACGTCAAGCTGGCATGCTTAGCAGCTATGGCTTCTACCTATAGAGGCTGATGTACAAATTAATGGAGATGCAGCCCAGTAGTAAAACCATGCAAGTTACCATTAAATTACCAGATAATTGAAGTAACGCAGAGAATAGATCAAAATCATATGCGAAAAGCAGCTCCTTGATTAGAGGAACTACTTCAATCGAGAACTTACTTGTCACTATAGGAATTCATAATATTCTGGCAGGTACCCTTGCTGGACTCTGTCTGATCAGATAGGGAGGTTACGCCGCTACTGGTGGATATTGAGCTGTTTATGCTTTGATCAGGACTGATCGGAGCAGCTTGCTGAAACTGACAATTAAAATAAACCTTGCCAGCTGGCCCTCGATTAGTGATATGATATTTCTTATTAACGACCTGCACCTGCTGAGATGATGAATTTTGCGACGGGCCTGGTTCTGTGCTAGTAGCTGGAGTAGTACTGTTGGGTGCGACCTGATGTTCTTGCCACATAATGCTCCTGATTTGATCAACAATAGCCCTCTCCGTCTTGGGCCCTCTTGATGATGATAATGTCAACACAGGAGGGAAATGTGAAATGCATAATCTCGACACTGAGAGCTTCTAGGGTAAACTAATTATCACTGTGCTCTGTAACTAGCGCCTCGTAAGCTCAATTAATGGATGCGTTTATCAGGAGCAAAAACCTAACTGACAAGTAATGAGTGAGTCGAAGATTAGTATAGATATTAGATATCCCTTCATATCGACAAAGGGACAAAACCCACTAGAAGGAAAGAATGTCTTGCGCCACAGATGGTATATATTTATGTATATACATGTATGTATATAGGCTTATAGCTGGAGCAGCTCGGAATCATCAGTGAGAGCTTAGAAGCGATCGTTGTCAGGACCAGAGCAGCAAAAGCAAGTGTGTGTCTTGATATGCTTTATATATTCATCGATCAGTACGTCATAAATTATTTGCTTTGTGCAGCTTGGACTGATTATTAGAGTTAAATTAAGTACTAGTTAGTAGGTTTTACATCTAAAAAGCACGCATTTGCATAAACATTCGAGGATGTGACAGGCAAGCAGGCAGGCTAGAGAAAGTGGCCAGCAAGCAAATCCCACCTTGTGGGTCGCTGTCTACGCTTTATTTGTTATATTAGTTACTGGAATATTAGCAACTTACAAATGATGTCTATTCTACTTCCTACTTTAAAAGAATACTAAAACATAATAATCAATAGCACATAAATACGTAATAATAAAATACAGTTTCAGCAATTCACGGATAAACTGGTTAACATAACAAACATACTGGCAGCTGGTCGTCTCGTAATGTGGTCGAGCTGCATGAATCGAATTCTCATGGAATTTCGACCCTTTTCTCTAAACAAACAGAAAGAAAGGAGCGTGAATCGTGATAAGTCGAGGAGCCGCCTTAACGTCACTATATTTATGTATGTATACCTGGCTCCTTTTATTCATTCACATCATGCGAATGCGAGTGAATGAATGTGAATGTAAGTTCTTAAGGAAAGGAAGGAAGGAGAGCTATTCCTCCTGTAAAAAAGCTTTTCACTCATTGACCTTTAGCATCATCCCTGGCCGCTTTAATATAGCCAGGTACTGTGAGATGCCAGACGCATCAATTAATTATTATTATTTTCATATATATATATATATATATATATATATATATATATATATATGTATATGCCAAAATGCAAGAGAGAAAGGCCCCGGGCCCCGGGGGGGAGCGGCGAGCGCAGACTCGTAAGCAAGCAATTTCATGGGCAGCCAGCGGAGGCCGCCGCCCGCCATTTGATATTTTGTTGTTTTAAGACAGCAAAGAACAAAAATGGGCTCTTGGAAACAACAAGACAGCAAAAGGCAAACGAAGTAACGCACATGTATGCTCATTGCTTATTATAATATGAAAGAAAGGTCATGCTGTGCTGCGCTGCGCTGCGCATCCCCTGAGATTCCTCTCCGCACATTGTTATCTTTTCGGAATTTAAACAATAGGGAAAGTCGACTCTTTGGGCGTCCCACAAGCCACAAGAAAAGAAAAAGAGAAAATAAACTGGTTGTCGAAGGCTTGGCGTCATCACAAGAGACCGACTGTCACTCTCTCTTCATTCCTTGCCAAATTCCTCCTCTTAAAATAAATATGACTACTGGGCCGTAGCCTGTGGCTGAGAGGCCGTGAGTACACTGTACTCTGAGAGAGAGAGAGAGCTCAGAATCCTGTCTTTCTTCAATCTTGTCAAATCGTCAACTACTCCTGACCATGAGTGATGGAGAGATAGATAGATACATATTGATCCATCATCCATCCGTATAATGCTTTTGTGAAAGACAAAGATGACAGACGAACTACTAGCTAGGATCATCGCCGTGCATCAACTTGTCAACCCCCGCGCGCTCTCTCTCTCTCTCTCTCTCTCAAATGTACAGTAGTACTGTTGTCAAAATCAACACCTTTGTTGGGCCAATTATATGCAGCACATGATCATGAGAGGGCACCGCAGATGCCTAATTCTGCAATCTTCGCTGCACGAGAAGTCGAGAAGAGTACTTTACTACTTATACTGTGGTTTTTTATAACATCAGAGGAGGCGTAAGTTATAACAATATCTTGCAGTTGACCAAATGAGCACTACATCAGCCTTGGCCACCCCTTTACTTTTAATTTTTTAAGAGAGTCAAAGACTTTTTATCGCCTTTCAAGAGTGCAGTCACACGTTCACTAGGGTTAGGACGTGCCTTCGTAAAAACCTTCCTTCTTTTTTTTTGGGGGGGGGGGGGCGGGGGGGATTTCAGCAAATGGCACAAAGACTCGTGAGCTTCAAAATTTGTAGGTGGTTTATACAAATGTGTGCATCCATTTCCACTACTACCAAAAGATGACGAGAGCTCATGTGGCAACATGCTTAGGCCGATGTAAAGACAAACCATTAGGACACATCACACCCTAAGCCACACTTTGTGCAATGAGCACATGTAAGAACTTTGTCATATTAAGATCATGTTATACCTTAACGAATGCAGTCACAATGAAAGTCTTCTTTTGCCAATGGCTACACTAGTTTTTTTTGTAATGCAAGGCCATTAGGGCATTTTAATTTAAAGATGGGATATCGCTCTAACCCCCATAAGGTGTTTTCATTCCGATAGGATGACACATTGCAAAGCTACTCAAGTGAAGGGATTTGAACCATTGATTGCCTAGAACTCACACACCTACCTCTACCTGTTATAAGATTCAAGAAACACGCTTGACCTTCTTACTTGCTTAAAAGATATATGGTGAATATTATGCTGGTGCAGAGAGAGAACAAATGAGAGAAAAGAAAGATGTAGACATAAAGAGAGAGAGATAGAGAGATTGACAATACACTAGGGACTGGAAGATAGACTAGTCCCCCCCTTGTGGAGTTATATTATTGACAACGAGCAAACTCCTCTGTTACACATACTCCAGTTCTTAACTTACACTTCCTCTTCTTAGAACTCAATCCATCTTCATTTATGTGTAACTCCTTGGTTCTTGTGTATACTCTTACACTTGGCAGACACTTCCTTTCCCATTCATAACTAGTACTGCTTGTACTAGATATCCCTGTCACAGTGCTCTAATCACCCTATTAAGTTACGCACTAGGATTACTGGTCTCTAAATGGTCTCATGGCCATGCTAGATCATCATCAACACTTAAAGAAAAGTAAGTCATTAGTTTATCGACATGAATTTACTAAATAGAGAATGCGTAATAAGCAATCAATTTATTGACATCTCTTTGGCTTCTAAACAGTTGACCTCAATTGTAGAGAGGATATATAGGCCTTAAGAAGATCTGGAAAGTCTTGTAGTTCTCTCTCAGTCATAAATTGAGCGTCCAATGGGGGATAATTCTTAAACTTACCTAGATACTTCCGTAATATCTTACCTGACCTTAGAGTATTGTCTTGATGGTGTAAAATTCTTTCAGGCACAAGGAACTCTTTTGTTTCTTCTATGTCAGGTAAATCTTCCTTGATTGGTTTCATTGGAGGTTCTCCAATATAGGGACGTAGCAAACTTATATGGAAAGCATTTTGAATGTTCTAATGACTTGGTAGATCCAAACAAAAAGTGACATTGTTTATCTTATCTGTGATTTTGATGAAAGGTGAGAAGGATCGAAGCTTGCACGCGAGCTATGGCGGGAGAGCAAGAGCAAGAAAGAGAGAGACAAGAAATGGAAACTCCAACGGTCACAATGTGTGACCGGGCCTTCCTTTATTCAAACTGTCACTAAAAGAATAAAGAATAAAGTGACGTGACGGGCACCCGCCACTTGCAGTGTGCAGTGGCGGGTACTGCCAGTGTAGTAATACACGGGGCGACACGGCGGAGGCGCCTTTACCCCCAACAACCTCCCACTTAAAGGCGAATCTGCCCTAGTGAGAGAGAAAAGAAAAAAGAAAAGACAGTACAAATGTACATAGGTACAAGGGATGAGGAAAGGCGACATCTCATCCAACGCCCATCAACCTCCTGAGGAAGGCAAAGCGCTCAGTAGTGAGGCTCTTCGTGAGCAGATCTGCAGGATTCTTGTCAGTGGAGATCTTGACAAGGTCAACAGACCTGTCCTCCACGACACCACGTATGAAGTGATACCTCACCTCAATGTGTTTCGTCTTCGCATGGAAGACTGGATTCTTAGCCAACTGAATGGCACTCATAGAATCCGAATGCAGTGTAGGTGTAGCATCAATCCCAAGGTCAGCAACTAGACGGCCTAACCATATGGCCTCTTTGCAAGCCTCAGTGGTAGACAAATCCGTACACTTCTGAACCCTGGACATCCAAGAGACAGCCCCTCCAGCATAGGTGAATACATAGCCAGAAGTGGACTTCCTACTATCTGCATGTCCTGCATAATCGGAGTCAGTGTACCCCACGACCCTTGTATCCTGGCTGCCATAGCAAATACACATATCTGCTGTGCCCTTCAGGTACCTCATGATACCCTTCACGGCATCCCAATGTCTACTGCCAGGTGTAGCCATATAGCGTGCCACAACACCAACTGCATGCGCAATATTTGGATGAGTAGCTATCATGGCATACATCAAACTGCCCACGGCTGAAGCATAAGGGATCTTGGCCATCTCGGCCCTCTGCTCATCTGTCTGCGGACAATCGGCCTGTGATACCTTCACATAAGAAGGTAATGGACAGCCAATAGGCTTTACCTCCTGCATGCGGAAGCGCTCAAGGGCTTTATGAATGTACTCCCGCTGTGAGAGATACAAAAGCCCCTGATGCCTATCACGCTTAATGCGCATCCCAAGTATATGTGAGGCCTGTCCCAAATCTTTCAACTCAAAGCTCTTCTTCAGCTGAGATTTAAGAGCATCTAGCTCATCATGAGCTTTCCCTACTATCAGCATATCATCAACATAGAGTACCAAGATAAGCAAACTGCCATCATGGGCTTTTTTCGTGTAAAGACACGGATCCATAGCACTCTTGCTGTAGCCCTGTGACTGCATAAAGGCATCAAACTTATGATACCATTCCCTAGGTGCCTACTTCAAGCCATACAAGCTCTTCTTCAACTTGCACACTAGGTGCTCCCTGCCAGGTTCTGGAAAGCCCTTAGGCTGATCCATATAGATCTCATCATGCAAGTCCCCATGTAGAAAAGCCGTCTTGGCATCCATCTGATATAGATCTAAGTCAAGTTGCGTAACCAAAGCCAAGACTAAGCGCAGGGTGGTCATCTTAACCACAGGAGAGAAGACCTCATCAAAGTCCATACCATGTTCCTGCTTAAAACCCTTTGCTACTAATCTAGCCTTGTATGCCGGCTTGGGGTGTCCAGGGGTACTTTTCAGCTTGTACACCCACTTGCATGGCAAAGCCTTCTTGCCCGTAGGCAAGGCAACCAAATCCCAAGTCTCATTCTTATGCAGGGAGTCTATCTCAGACTGCATAGCCCTCTCCCAGGAGTGATTGTCACCCTTGCGCATAGCCTCATCATAAGTGAAAGACTCTCCTGCATCTGTAACCAAAACATAATGCATAGAGGGCTGAAATATGTCAGGTGGACGTCTGTCTCTGGCAGACCGTCTCACCGCAGGCTCTGCTGCCTGTCTAACTGCCTGTCCAACACCCTGGCCCTGTGGAGGAACTGCTGCAGGCTGTACTACTGGCTGTGCTGGAGCTCTAGGCTCCTCCTGAAAGATCACTCTGCGGATCTCAACCACCTTCTCAGGCTGCCTGTGCATCTTGTCTTCATGGAAGACGATATCATGGCTGCGTACTATTTTCTGCGCCTGCGGATCCCATAGGCGATAACCCATCTCTCCTGACTCACCATAGCCAAGGAATATGCATTTAATGCTCTTTGGATCGAATTTACTCCTCTCGTCCTTGGGCACATGGCAGAATGCCTCACATCCAAAGACACGGAGATGCGCATAAGAGGGTAGCTTACTAGCCCAAACTTCCTCTGCAACCTGGAAATCCAATCCACTGGAAGGCGATCGGTTTATGACATGCACTGCCGTACTAACTGCCTCAGCCCAAAAACTCTGGGGTAGGCCTGCATGGCTAAGCATAGAGCGCACACGCTCCTGAATAGTCTTGTTCATGCGCTCAGCCAAACCATTCTGGGGTGGGGTGTAAGGGGCGGTCAACTGACGCTTAATACCCTTGTCATCACAAAACTGCTCAAAAGCATGCGAGACATATTCTCCCCTATTATCTGTCCTAAGGCATTTCAGCCTATACCCAGTCTGGTTCTCAACAAGAGCAAGCCATCTCTGAAAAATTGCTAAGACATCGGACTTCTGCTTTATGGGATAAGCCCACACTTTCCTAGAAAAATCATCAATGAAGGTAACAAAGTACTTCGCGCCACCCATAGACATGCAAGGCATAGGCCCACAAACATCGGAATGCACCAATGCCAAGGGCTCACTCATGCGTGGTCTACCCGATTTCTTATGCGTAGACCTATTCTGCTTACCATAAAGACAATGATCACACGAGTCAAAACATGCATAATCCAAAGGCGGAAGATACTGCAAACCAGATAACATTTTCATTCCCTTCAAAGACATGTGCCCTAAACGAGCATGCCAAAGTGATACATGTGGGATAGAACCCACTGCCAAAACATGGTCAACTGAGGACCCAGATACAGCAAGAGGATAGAGGCTGCCAGCCTTGGCACCTCTAGCAAGCACAAGTCTGCCATGAGTAATCTTCCAGGAAGAATCCCCAAAATATACATGAAATCCTGCATCATCCAGCTGTCCTGCAGACATAAGACTGCGCGTAAGCGCAGGTACATGACGTACATCCCTAAGCAAAAATGAACTGCGAGTGGAAAACTGCAACTGAATATCACCCATGCCCACAATGTCAAGAGACCTGTCGTCTCCAAGTCTGACTGAACCAGATATAGTGCGGTAAGAGTGGAACCACTCACGGTAAGGCGTCACATGGAAGGATGCTCCTGAATCCAATAACCAACACTGTGCATACATACTAGATGTCTCAGTCAAGTGTGAAGCATCAGAAGAACTAGCTGCAAGTATAAACTCATCACCACCATCGGACTCCTCAGTCTGCGTGACATTAATTTCCTCAATCTTGACGCTGGACTTCGCAGGTACTATGCTGCGATCAGAGGACTTCTCCTGCACTTGATCTTTCCCCTTATCCTTGCGCTTCTCATTGCGCAACTCATGACACTGTGGTCTAATATGGCCCTTTTTCCCACAATGATGACAAGTGACATTTGCATTGCGCCCACACGACTTACTACGCGACTTGCCATGAGATTTAGACGACCCTTCTACGAGTCACGGCCTCGGCCATTACCATGGTCATACCTGTCATTCCTGCCTCTAACTGTCAAAGCATGACTACCACGAGAGGCATCTAAGTTTTTGCGATTCACCTCTTCCTGAAGAAGAGCACTCTCAACATATGCCAATTTTAGAGTAGCACTAGAGGCACAAAGAGTAGTACGGAAAACATCCCATGACTCATTCAGAGTCCCAAGCAAGAAAAGAGGAGTTACTTCCTCTCCAAAGGTGATATCCTGCGAAGTCAGGTTCTTCAGTATAGCATGGAACTGGCTCAAGTGAGCAGACATAGTCGCATTATCCTTCATGCGCAGATCCATAAGCTGCTTCAACCAGTACATCTGACTCGCCGGACTTTTCTTATCATAAAGATTCTTGATCTTATTCCATAGATCCCATGCACTCTGTGATTCCTCAAATACATTATAATGTACTTGTTCAGTGAGAGACAATACAATCGTGGACTTGCATAGCTCATCAAGTTCAAGCCAGTCGTCATTGTCCATAGTTTTAGGCTGTTCCCCACTCAACCGAAGTGGCTTAATCTGAGACTTCTGCACCAAAACCTGTCATATTTGACTCTTCCAGTAAGAGTAGTTGGTACCATCCAACTTTGTAATGTTAAAGATGGCACTATCATGCGAAGATGACGTCATGATGCAGGCTGGAAATGCCCAAACAGTCCAAAACTGCTTGCTGTTTTACTGTAGAAACTGCCCAAAAATGACCAAAACAGGGTCCAAAGGGTGAGCAAAGTGTGCCAAAAGTTGCTGCCCACTTAGTACTAGGTGCGGTACACCAAATCAGGATATTTCAGCATGAAAAGTACACCTCAGTCCACCAATAACTGCTTGCTGTAATAAATTGCAGGTATGCAGTCTAGAGAGCAAACTGTCCCAAAATAGGATCCAATGTTAAGCAAACAATGCTAGGTCCAAAGCCGGCATGAAACGGACATAAGCAAGGCCAATGACAGTGAAAAG
The DNA here is from genome assembly GCF_053477565.2 of Lygodium microphyllum. Lineage (NCBI taxonomy): Eukaryota > Viridiplantae > Streptophyta > Polypodiopsida > Schizaeales > Lygodiaceae > Lygodium > Lygodium microphyllum. Next base: position 106,074,744 of record NC_141154.1, on the reverse strand, counting down.
AACATGAGCTCAACACCGAAGCATGTCAAAATAACATCTGCCAGTGAAAGGCACACCCCTAGACACTCTAGGCAAAGTGTTCCTATAACTGCCAAAACCTGACATAAATAGGTGTTTGCTCAAAGAGAAAGATCCAAATATGAGACTCAGCTCATAAGCATCATGTGAACCAAGAGTACATCAATGCATATCCATAAAGATCGGAGTATGATCCCAAAGTCTCAATGCGTATGTAGCTGCTCAAGACATAAACTGCTCCAAATACATGTAAGTGCTCCAATAGCATGCAACTGTCAAAGGTCAAGCAAGCATGTAAAATGCTCCCACTGGCACAAAAGGCGTACAAAGCGAGCTCAGAAGCTCAAACAACCCAAGAGAAAGCACCAGTGATAAGTGACCCTGTCAATGCATCAAGCGCATCCAAGAGAGCATGACATACATGAAGCACCGGTCGTATTAACCATGAAGTAATACATAAGCCCAAATAAGCTCTCGGTCAACTCAATGACATCCAAATAGCAACCAAGATCAGTGACAAGTAAGCCGGGAATGCTCAAATACATCCAAATCCAAGCTCCAAATGCCAGTGAAGACGGAGCTAATGCGAAGCTCAAAAGCATCCCATAATCTCATACATATGCTCCAAGTCGTCCCCAAATGTCAGAGACATCATGCCAAAGCTCAAAGCATACATCCGGTATCGATAGGTAAGTGCCAAAGCATGTAAAGTACCTTCAGCCCACTGTTATTCCAGCATGTATTTACTATTCTAAACAGTAGATTTCAGCCCCGAATTCAAGCCAAAATCATGGTCAAACCAAATGCATACATCCCCAATACATCCGGGTAGGAAGTAGACCGCATACGGGCATCAAATAGCTCCAATGGAATGAGGCATAAGCAACAAATGTCAGTGTCAGGGGTGCTGCCCTGTTTCCAACACTATTATGCAGTGAATGACAGTTTCAAAACAGAGAATGATCAGCTCCCAACCTCAATGTCAAGCCAAAGCATCAAAATGACATCCAAAAAATGCCTCAAATGCCCTCCAAATAGGCCAATGATGAGTGCTCCATGAGCAACAAAGCATTCAGCTGTAAAACGTGGAGGTCAAAGTCTGAAAATGGGCGCCATATTCAGCGTGTTGAGGCTTGGAGTGCTGCTGCCAATCACGTGGAGTTATGATGGTTGGGGGGCTTAATGATGGCCCAAGGTAGGCACATACCAAGCCATGAAGGCCCAATGCAAAGGGGAGGGAAGATATGAGCTATGGAGCTCAAGAAGAGTGGCTGCCCTTTGTTCCTGCCCTGTTTCAAACTGAGAATACACTCAAATGCCTGCAAATGCTGAAGCAATAACTCAAGGGCAAGGCCCTGATGAAGCTCAAAAAGGCCGGGATGGAGCTCGGGAAGCCGGGGAGAGTCGGGAGCTCGAGAGGTTGGCTATGGCTGCCGGGATGGAGACCCAATGCGTGAAGCGAGTCGATGCGAAGGTCGGGAAGCACGAGTCGAGCTCGAGCAAGAGAATGCCAAGCTCTGATACCACTTGAAAGGTGAGAAGGATCGAAGCTTGCACACGAGCTATGGCGGGAGAGCAAGAGCAAGAAAGAGAGAGACAAGAAATGGGAACTCCAACGGTCACAATGTGTGACCGGGCCTTCCTTTATTCAAACTGTCACTAAAAGAATAAAGAATAAAGTGACGTGACGGGCGCCCGCCACCTGCAGTGTGCAGTGGCAGGTACTGTCGGTGTAGTAATACACGGGGCGGCACGGCGGAGGCGCCTTTACCCCCAACACTTGAAAGGGCCATAGCGATTAGAAAGCTTAACCACTTTACCCTTTTGACATTTCTACTTCTTTAAGCGAGCCTTCTCAAACTTAAGAAGTACATACTATTCCAACTTGAGATCTAACTTACGACGATGCTTATTAGCTTCACGTTTATGCTTATCTTGTGTCCTTTGGATAGCAGCTTTTACTTGAGTGAAAGCTACATCAATGTCTCCAACAAACTCATCTGCTACAAAGATCTTATCCTTTGTAAAAAGAATGGGTGGTAAATGAGACTTACCATAGATGATCTCAAAGTGATGCCGGAGGCATATTTCACAGTGGATTTCGTGCCACGGTGAATTCCGTGAGGTTTTACGATGGATTCCGTAAACTTTGATGACTGGGGCTCATACACAAAGTGGATTCTTTGTGCGAGAAGTTGATGGGGACGCCTGTCCTTTTCGGGCGTTTCATTAATTTAGTGTGTACATGGGTGATTCCATAGCGAGTGATTCCGCAAAATGCATATTAAATTAATAAACGTTTATGAGTTTAGAGTGCGCACTCGTAATAAATTAAGGTTAGGATTGATTTCTAACCAGTTGATTTATTTATGTAGCTGAAGACTGTTAGGTATTCACTTTTGTCAGTTTAATTGTATTATTTTACTAACTATTGTGAATGCTTCAGTTGATGTGTAGAGATAGCAGCATGGGGGCGGAGGAAAGCATTGGAGGATAGCGAGTATTCGATTTATTACTTATATTTTGATGGGCGCATACCTTAGGCATGGCGCCTATATTTTGTCGCGCCTATTTATTGAGGCGTTGGATATTTATTATTATTTTGTATGCGCATGGACGCACGATTATATTATTTGTACTTGGACATTGTATTGGGCATGCCAGACTCTTTGGGCACCGTCCATTAGCTTTATTCCTATTTTGTGTTAAAGCAAACTCAAAAGCTAAAAGCTTGCTATTTTGTAATTTGGGCTATTATTTGAGCTTGAAGATGATTAATACAAAAAATACATGCTTTGTGGAGCGCTCACACAAGGCATGGGGGAGATTGCACCCAATTGGTCTCGTGTTCATGTCGTTCATGCTTTTTACATTGAATTTTGTGCAAAAAGTAGAGTTCTATTGTTCTTGGGGACCTTCCGGCATTCACTATGCGAGCGTACAACATCCGATCTACGCACCAGTGGTATCAGAGCGAAGCTGAGATCAAGAGCTTCCAATCGCTACCCATCTTGTGCGAAGGCGGAGCTCATGGAACGATCGAGCTCTATGGTCAATCTCATTGCGAACGGTCGATACAGTTGGATTCCTGGCGATCAAGAACCTCTGTTTCCATCATCAGACTGCGAAGGACCAGCTGGCAGAGGCGGAGGACCACTCCTATCTCTTCTTCTTCAAGTCGTCAAGAACCAGAGATAAGTCACAATTTTCATATCTTCCAAGTTTAAAAACTAAAGCTTTATAAGCTTAAAGAAGCTTAATGCTTCTAAATTTCACCTCGACATATCAGAGTATGCCCGCGATTTTTCCGCCGGGCTAAAAAATGGCCCCCCTTCCCCCCCCCCCCCCCACGATTCGACGTTTTTGCTGCCTATGCCTTTACTAAGCTATTACACAAGTTCTCCAAGTTCTAAGTCACTTAAGCTTCTCAAATTCAGCAAGTTCTGCAAGTCTCTCAAGTCGAAGTTCTGCAAGTTACATAAAGCAACCAAGTTCTGCAAGTCTTCATACTCTGCAAGTCACATAAGTCTGCAACTCTGCAAGTCAGACAAGTCACCTGAAGTCAAACCTGACTTTTATTCAAAACTCATAGAAGGGCTGTTCTTGCGCAGAAACTCTGAACTGCAAAGTTGTTCATTGGAAGGTACTCTACGCATACGCAGGTTTGCTGAAGCATTTTCAGCATACGTAGAAGGATAAAACACAGATTTTTCAAAGATTGCGAATCCCGCAATAGTCGAAGATGAAGATTGTGAAAGCCACACACAAAAATATATAAGCCTTGTATTCCCGATCTTGAGCTACGCTCATCCCGCTAACTTGATTTTGAGAGTGAGAGGTCTTTTGAGTTTTGCAGGATGACGGAATCACATATGGATGATTTAATGGCTGAAGGCGACCTACCTGAACCTACGATGGAGCAAAAGCTGGACTTAATTATGATGCAATTGGATGAAGAATGACGAGCTAGGCAAGCATTGCAAGTTCAATTGGCTAATTTACAAAGATCGACTACCAACAAAGAGGAACCTCAATCTGAAGATCTTATCCGACGTACCATCGACGCGACTCTCGAAGCTCAAACTATCCGCAAGGAATCAAAGATAAGTAAAAGAAATTTCAAATTCCGTACTTTCAATGGCACTTGAGAGGAAAAAATTGTTCTTGCATTCATTAGTCAGTTTGATGACTATTTTCATGAGGAAACCTATGCAGAAAAAGATAAAATCAAGTGTGTCACTAATCATTTAGTGGATAAAGCATCTCTTTGGTGGACTGTGGTTCGCAAGAGTATAGATTGTCCCACTACCTGGGAGAATTTTAAGAAGAAGTTCATGCAAAATTTCCTTCCTCCACAATTCCATGAAAAAGCTATAAAGCAATGGGACCTTCTTTAGCAATGGGATCGTGAGCCTATTCCTCAGTACTACACAGAACGTTTTTAGAATGCACTACTCTAGTTACGCATGCTTGAAGGAGTACCTGAAGCGACACACAAGCGCAAGTATATGTCTGGAGTCCTTGGGCATTACTACGCTGAAGTTAATATGTTCAAGCCTGCAACTCTAGAAGACGCAATTTCATTAGCTCACGACACTGAAGACAAGCTGCGAGGTAGAGACAGACGTCTACAGCAATTCCAAGCCAATGGTAACTATGGATCTAAACAATTCAACTCAAATTTTAGAAGATTTAATCAAGGTCATTTTCCTTCATCATCTTTCCGTAAAAATTGGGAAAAACCACCTGCTTTACCATCTAATATCAACCAAAACCCTAAGCCTATTCCACAGCCAAATCCTAATGTACATAAACTTCCCGCCATTGCAAACAATGTAACCAAAGCCAAGCCTATAGTCTGTTATAAATGCCACCAGCCTGGATATCTAGCAGCAAATTGCCATTCAAAGAAGCCACCTGCCCATATCAACTACCTTGGAGCAATGGAAGATGACGAACATGAAGAAATGCCCGATTTCACGGAAGATGAGGACGACATTACTACTTCTTCGGATACTTTACCAGGTATGCCAACTCCACATTCTTTATTGACTATGAAATGTTTAGTGCATGGAAAGGAAAAGATCATTTTGCATGATGACGGTAGTACTCATGATTTTATCTGCAAAGTTAGTAAAAGAATTAAAATTACAGACTGTACCTACGCATTATCGCATTAAAGCAGCATTTTTAGGTACTAGGTATAATGGTACACAGGAAGTGCATGACTTAGAAATTCAAATTGGTCAATACATTGAAAGAAGAAATTTTCTAGTTATACCACTACAATCCAGTGACATGATTTTAGGTATGCCTTGGCATCATCAGCATAATCCAGATATAGATTATTCCACACATTCAATTAATATTAAATTTCAAGGAAAACATCTTACATTGTATGGTATGCATGCATCTAATGCTTTTCCACTGCTTTCGCATACTCAAGCTAAACGTGCATTACGCAAAAGTAGTAAATCCTATCTCATTTGGGTGAATGAACTGCAAGTTAAAGAAAATCATATGCATCCTAGGCATAAAGAATTTCTTGCACATTTTAAAGATTGTTTTGCCGAAGATCTACCACCTGGTTTACCTCCTTCACGTCCAGAAGACCATAAAATAGATTTGATTCCTGGCACACAACCACCTTGCAAAGCACCATATAGGCATAACCAGATAGAGCAAAAAGAAATTCAAAGTCAAGTTGAGGAATTACTAAATAGAGGATTGATTAGACCTAGTAGTTCTCCATTTGGTGCACCTGTTCTCTTAGTCAAGAAAAAGAATAATACCTATCGTATGTGCATTGACTATCGAGCTTTAAATAAGATCACAGTAAAGAATAGGTATTCAATTCCTAGAGTCGATGACCTTATGGATAAACTGCAAGGTTCTGTCATATTTAGTAAAATAGACCTTAAGTCTGGTTATGATCAGGTGAGACTAGATAAGTTAGACATATTCAAGACTGCATTTAGGACACAGTTTGGTCATTATGAATTTTTAGTGATGCCTTTCGGATTGACTAATGCACCTGCTACATTTAGTAGAATGATGAACTGTATATTTTTGAAATATCAGTATTGTGTTATTGTCTTCTTTGATGATATTTTGGTGTTTAGTCAAAATGAGAAAGAACATTACGAGCATTTGTCATTGGTTTTCCAGTTATTGAAAGATAATCAACTATATGCAAATCCGGAAAAGAGTGAATTCTTTAAAACAGAAATTGAGTATTTAGGTCATATTGTATCATTTGATAGAATTAAAGTTGACCCTAAGAAAATAGATGCAATATTGAATTGGCCTGTACCTAAAAATGTGCATGAGTTACGATCATTCCTAGGTCTTGCTAGTTTCTATAGGAAGTTTGTGCGTAATTTTTCATTACTTGCTTTACCATTAACCAAACTTCTGAAGAAAGGAATTGTTTATCATTGGTCCGATAATCAACAGAAATCCTTTGACTTATTGAAACATGCATTAGCCCATGCTCCTGTACTACAATTGCCTGATTTTAATAGACCATTCTTTCTAGTAGTAACCGATGCTAGTGGATCAGGAATAGGAGCCGTACTTATGCAGGATAATCATCCCATAGCCTATTCTAGTTGTAAGCTGAAACCCTCTGAACTGAAATATTCCACATATGACAAAGAATTATTAGCTGTTGTACAAGCCTTAAGACAGTGGAAACACTACTTAATGGGTTCAGAATTTATGATTAAGACAGATCAACAAAGTATTAGACATTTACTTAGCCAACCCCAAATATCTGACCGATATATCAAATGGGCATCCTTTATTCAGAGTTTTCATCCTATCATTCAATATCAACCCGGTAAAGAAAATGTAGTGGTTGATGCATTAAGTAGAAGACCTGCCATTCATAATATTTCTGTTATATCATTTGATTCTTTGATTGCTATGAAAGATACTTATCATCAAGATATTACTTTTCATGCTGATTGGAATAAATTAATTCAAAATAACTTGATTCCTATTGATTCACTATCTTATAATGATAGATTTATGTTTTATGAAAAGAGATTATGTGTTACAGTTCCATTCAGATCTTTTGTTTTAAATGAGATTCATTGTCCTCCATATCAAGGTCATAGAGGTATCATATCTACTTTACGTACATTAACTGAAGATTTTTATTGGCCGCATATGGACACTGATGTATCTAACTTTATTTCTGAATGTTTGATTTGTCAAAGAGTTAAGAGACATTATGGTAAACAGTATGGATTACTTATGCCTTTATCTATTCCATCTAGACCATGGGAACAAATTTCTATGGATTTTATTACTGGTTTACCTAATACTAAATCTAACCATGATATGATTTGGACAGTAGTAGATAGGTTTAGTAAACAAGCATATTACATTCCATGTAAGAAAACTTTAACAGCATCACAGGCAGCACAATTGTTTTTGAAAACTGTTTTCACTAACCATGGATTACCAAAAGTTATTATTTCAGATCGTGATTCTAGATTTTGTAACAACTTTTGGATTACTCTATTTGCTAACCTAGGCACAAAAATTGATTTCTCATCTGCATTTCATCCTGAAACTAATGGACAAACAGAAGCTACTAACAGTACTATACTAGATCTTTTATGTGCTTATACTATTTCTAAACCACAGACATGGGATACACATTTGCATTTATTACAGTTTGCATATAATAATACACCACACACATCTACAAAGAAAGCACCGTTTGAAGTGATTTATGGTTATAGATTGTCTACACCTGTAGCATCTTTGTCAAATAGAATTCAGCGTGCTGATGATATTGCTAGTATGCATAATACTATTTTTGATGAGGTTAAAGCTATGATTGCCAAAGCCTAGCAATCATATACCAAACAAGCCAATAAGAAAAGACAAGCAATGAATTTCAAAGTTGATGACTATGTTTGGTTGAGAATAGAAAAACGTAGACTACAAAGTGTAGATAGACACCCAGTTGTTAAATTAGCCCCTAGATTCTATGGACCATTTAGGATCATTCATAAAATTAATGACAATGCATTCAAGTTAGAATTACCACTTCACTGGAAAATTCACAACACATTTCATATTAGTTTATTAAGACCCTTTAGAGGCCAATTACCTGTACACCCTGTTTATGAAAATCCACCTTTGTTAGAGGAAGAGACTGAAATACTTGAACCAGAAGCTATCATAGATACTGATTTTATGACCACTAGAACTGGCCGAAGATATTCTAGATATCTAGTTAAATTTAAGAACCATCCTGTAGAAGAAGCCCAATGGATGCATGCTAGAGACTTAAATGCTTTCCCCACTCTGTTAGCTCCACATTGAGCTAATAGCAATTGAGGTCAATTGCTATCCCACCCCGGGGGTATGATGACAGGAGGTATATTTCACGATGGATTCCGTGCCACGGTGGATTCCATGAGGTTTTACGGTGGATTCCGTAAACTTTGATGACCGGGGCTCATACACAAAGTGGATTCTTTGTGTGAGAAGTTGATGGGGACGCCTGTCCTTTTCGGGCGTTTCATTAATTTAGTGTGTACATGGGTGATTCCATAGCGGGTGATTTCGCAAAATGCATATTAAATTAATAAACGTTTATGAGTTTAGAGTGCGCACTCATAATAAATTAAGGTTAGGATTGATTTCTAACCAGTTGATTTATTTATGTAGCTGAAGACTGCTAGGTATTCACTTTTGTCGGTTTAATTGTATTATTTTACTAACGATTGTGAATGCTTCAGTTGATGTGTAGAGATAGCAGTAGTGGCGGAGGAAAGCATTGGAGGATAGCGAGTATTCGATTTATTACTTATATTTTGATGGGCGCATACCTTAGGCATGGCGCCTATATTTTATCGTGTCTATTTATTGAGGCGTTGGATATTTATTATTATTTTGTATGCGCATGGGCACACGATTATGTTATTTGTACTTGGACATTGTATTGGGCATGCCAGACTCTTTGGGCACCGTCCATTAGCTTTATTCCTATTTTGTGTTAAAGCAAACTCAAAAGCTAAAAGCTTGCTATTTTGTAATTTGGGCTATTATTTGAGCTTGAAGATGATTAATACAAAAAATACATGCTTTGTGGAGCCCTCACACAAGGCATGGGGGGAGATTGCACCCAATTGGTCTCTTGTTTATGTCGTTCATACTTTTTACATTGAATTTTGTGCAAAAAGTAGAGTTCTATTGTTCTTGGGGACCTTCCGGCATTCACTACGCGAGCGTACAACATCCGATCTGCGCACCACAAAGGATGCCTTACTAGTAGTAGAGTGCACCATGTTATTGTATGCAAACTCTACTAAAGGCAAATACCTTTCCCATTCTCTTTGATTATTAGAGACATAGGATTTCAAAAGATCCAGAATGATAGAATTAGCACTTTCACTCTACCCATCCGTTTGAGGATGATAAGAGGGTGAAAACTTTAATCGAGTCCCAAGCTCCTTGAAGAGAGCTTACCAAAAGAGGTTGGTCATGCACGGATCTCGATCACTTATAATGGACTTAGGCATGCCATGATGCTTGAAAATATGAGCAATGAATAGCTTATGATCGGCTTTGATTGTCTTTCGCACAGGTATAAAGTGTGCTTGTTTATTGCTGAATTTATCAATGACAGTCCAGATTGCATCATTGCATGCTTGTGTGCGAGAAAGCTCCATGATAAAGTCCATGGCTATACTTTCCCAAGGCTCATTGGGAATAGCTAATGGCTTGAGCAGACCATGTGGTTTATGCCTGTCATACTTTACTTTTTGGGACATCTTGCACTTGTGGACATTCTTTCAATGCCAGCTCTAAGAGTGGGCCAAAAGAAATATATTTCCAATGCTTGAGTAGTGGGTAGAATACCCCTATGTCCAGCATATGGAGATGCATGTGCTTCATTCATTACCTTGTGTTGCAATGGTAATGCTACACAAATTGCTTGATGATGATACAAATAACCATCTTGAATCGAGTAAGGTGTAATCGACCAAGTTAAGCGGATCCCATATGGTTAAGGAAGTATCTTAGACTTTGGTGATCCGTTTTAATAACAAAATCTACACCAAGTAAATAGTGTTTCCATACTTGAAGAGCATGTACCACCACCATAAACTCTTTCTCATATATTGAAGCATGTAGCTCATAGTCCTTGAAGTGTCAGCTCTCAAATGCTACTGCATGATGCTCTTGGTTAAGCATAACTCCAATTCAATCCCCAGAACCATCACAATGAACTTCAAAAGGTTTTTAAAGATCCGGAACTATGAGAATTGGTTCTTGAGTCACAAGAAACTTAATTCTTTCAAAGGCTTGTAGTTGCCTTTATCGCTAGCAAAAAGGCATTCGCTTCCTAGTAAGGTCATGTAGAGGAGATACAACATACGCAAAACCTCGTATGAACCTCTTGTAGTATAAATATAGGTCCAAGGAACTTCTAGCTTCATGTACAGAGTAGGTGTAGGCCATTCAACAATGGCTTGAATCTTCTCAAGATCCATTTTCACCAAATTGTGAGAAACAATATGGCCCAAGTAATGAACTTCCAAAAGGAAAATTTCACTCTTCTTAGCATTGACCTGTAGTCTATGCTTGCGAAGCTCTTGAAAAATAATAAATAGATGTTTTCTATGCTCTTCTTCATACCGTGAAAATATTAGAATGTCATCAAAGAAGACACTTGTGATAACGAGTGCATTAGTCAAACCAAATAGCATGACTAAAAACTCGTATAGTCCAAACGTTGTACAAAAAGCTATCTTATGAACATCTTCAAGTGCTATCCATATCTAGTGATAGCGGCTCTTGAGATCAATGTGACTAAAGATACTAGCCCCTTGCAACTTATCCAAGATATCATCTATCCTTGGGATAGAAAAACGATTCTCGATTGTGATCTTGTTCAAAGATCTGTAGTCTATGCACATACAAAAAGAACCGTCTTTCTTTTGAACAAGTAAGACAGGAGAGCCATATGGAGAAGAGCTAGGTTGAACTAACCCTTTTTCCAACAATTCGTTTACTTGTTTTAGGATCTCCTATTGCTGACTTGCACTAACTCGGTAAGGCCGTTGGTTAGGTTGAGAACTGCCTCGGATAAGATTAATTGTGTGTCTTCCAAGCGCTTAGGAGGTAACTCTCCTGGGAGTGAATCACCAAAACAATCTTCATATTGTTTAACAAAATCATGTCTCGCTTGATCAATTAAAGAGAGGGATTCTTTTAAATCTGACACTTAGAAGCATTAGTTGGTATTGTGTGTTCATTAGAGGCATCAAATGCCCTTGAATCATTGGCTTCTTTTGACTCTCTCACAAAAATCATGTATGCAGAAATAGCTTTCTTCATTTCTTTAGAAATGCTAACATGACTAACCATTGGCATAGGCCAATCTCTAGCATTAGCAATGCATACTATGTTCCGACCCTTGAATTGAAATGCAAGGGTCTTCTTAACAAAATCGGGAAGAGGTCTAAACTTGTAATGCCAAGGCAAACTTAAGATAACATCACAGTTACCAATGGGTGCAAGTAGAAAAGATTCTTGGTCATGGAAATACCCAATTCTAAGATTCAACTTTCCCTTGATAGGAGTAGAATTGGCTGTAAGCCCTTCAAATGCTAAACTTGATCCAGTATCTATTGACACAAAATTATATGTGGATCTTGAATTAAAGAGTATCAAAACTCATTGATTGTTGAGCTTGGGTAAATTACTCATGAATATATATGTGCATCACGTGGGTTCAAAATAAGGTATTTTTAAAATACTATTCTTATACATTTTTTACATACAGAAGGATGCAATATAAAGGGCTTATTTACAAATTGAATAGAAAAGGGTTATATTTTATTTTAAAAAATCAAAAATAAGGATATTTATAAATAGGCCTTGAACGCATGTGATGTAGAGGATATACATATAGTAACTTCCCTGAGTTGTTGAGTGTCCCCCAACCCTTTAAGAGTTGTCTCTTCTTCTCATTTGAATGAATGTTAGCTTGCACATCTGGAATAGAATATGAGGATGGCAAAGGATGATCTTTAATCACAATTGATTCATTCCTTTTGTGAGGACAATTAAGCTTCATATGCCCTAACTCACCACAAAGAAAGCACCTTCCTTCCTCTTTGTACTTTTGTATCTCAGAGGGTGAGAGACACTTGCGCTTCTTCTTATTACCCTCTAGCTTTGAATATTAGTCATGGGTAGAGGTAGGTCTTCTTTGATTAGTCCTGTCTCTTGGTTGATCATAGAGCTACTCTTGTCTAGCTCTATAAGAACTAATCTCCAATGTTCGAGATGTACCAGGTGTATGCAAACTTTCAGCTATGATGGCAGACTCCATCATGTGAGATAAGGTTTCATGTGGATACACCTTTATGGTTCTGTGTAAATGAGGAAGTAGGCCAACTTCAAACTTCCTTTTCTTCTCTTCATCACCGATCTCCATGAAAGGAGTAACCTTGAGAAGAGTAGACCAAAACTTGTCCACATAATTATTGACCTTCTCATGCTCTTTCTGGCATAGCCAATCCCACTTCTTCTTGACTTCATTCTCAAAATTAAGAGGAAAGAACTGAGCATAAAACTTCTTCGTGAACTTTTCCCAAGTCATAGGTTTCCTTCTCTCCAAAATGAGAGTCAACCATCAATTGCTAGCGGTGTCTTTCAAGTGTATGCCTACATGACCGAGCTTGGACCTTTTTGAGAATTTACCATTAAAAAAAGTAACTTCAAATTGCCTGACAAATGCTAACGCCTTAGCATGATCTCTCTTACCAGAGTAAGAGTCAAACTTTATGTCCTTATCCCCAAACTTGAAAGTCTTGGTCTTCTTAAGCTTGCTCCTCTTATGGTCCATCTTTGTCCATTTGCAAATTGCACGAGACTTAGAACCAAGAGAGTAGGAACTAGAAGATGAGGAGGAGGAGGAGGAACTTGAGTAATCCAGGGAGTAGCTGGTTATTGAGGGAGATGATTTCCTCCTTATCCGCCTCACTCGAGGTGAGGTCTTTTTTACTCTTCTTGACTCGAAATTCCTTCTTTCTTCTAGGAAGCTTCTCAGTAATTGGATGCTTAGCACCTTCACCATCAATTGGTGCAATGGTGTTTCCTCCAGTATCACCATCTTTGGGAGGATTTGGTCCTTCATAAGTAGCTTATTCCCTTGCCCTTAAGCTATTAATCAATTGACGTACTTCGGGAATTTCCAACAAGCTACGATACTCTGTCAATTGAGCCTATAATTGCTCACTTGTATGCACTTCATTAATAACAATATTTATCTTCTTCTTGCAAGGATCACCTTTACTTTGAGAAAAGCAAAGAGACCTGCTCTGATTCAACTGTTATAAGATCCAAGATACATGCTCGATCTTCTTATTTACTTAAAAGATATATGATAAATATTATGCTAGCGTAGAGAGAGAACACACGAGAGACAAGAAAGATGTAGAGAGAAAGAAAGAGAGATAGAGAGATTGACAACACACTAGGGACTAGAAGATGGGCCAATCCCCCCCCCCCTTGTGGAGTTATATTATTGACAAGGAGCAAGCTCCTCCATTACACATAAACCAGTTCTTAACTTGTAGATCTTGGGAATAAGATCACAGTTCCTTGCACGGTATACAATCGGCAACACTTGCACAACTTGGAAGATGGCACCTTTTGATCCTTCTTGAGTCTCTCCTTCTCTCCTACACAATATGTGTAAGGATCTCCTCTTGGGACTTGATTTCAGTAGAGCTTCCGCAGCAGTTGCACCTTCTCTCCTACACAATATGTGTAGGGATCTCCTCTTGGAACTTAATTTCAGCAGAGCTTCCGCAACACTTGCACCTTCTCTCCTACACAATATGTGTAGGGATCTCCTCTTAGAACTTGATTTCAACAGAGCTTCCGTAGCACTTTGTGAGACTCAAACCGCCTTCTCTCCTTCTCTTGCATGCATGCAAAGTGATGCTTCCTTTACCCTCCCCCACACCCAAGGAGAGCCTCCCCTTTTATAGGCTCTAAGAGCTTCTCTTCTTGGAGAGAGACTTGAGTGCCAAGATTGGAAAGGTTAATCTTCATGCAAGATATGGCTATTGTATGACCTACTATACAACACCAATTTTGGAATATCTCTCTGTGCATTGCTTGGATGGAAAAACATCCAACACGAAAGTTGTAGATCTCACCGTTTTTAGAGATCGGCTGTCTATCACGAGATATTTAAAAAATAGATTCACCATGTCTATTTTAAGAAAATAAGTTTTTAAACTCTATTCTTAACTTATGGTCCATGCAACCATCTTGAGCCATAGATAAGGAGTGTTCATTAGATTGCCTTGGGCTGCAACCTTAAGATTGACTTCCACACAAAAGCTTGTGTCATTAATTTAGACCTTAGAAAGGGAAAATCACTTCTCTCCTCACTTCCAAAGGATCACATCTCTCATCTTTCTTAGTGAGAGAATTACCTCTCTCGTCTTTCTTAATGAAAGAATTACTTCTCTCCTTAATTCATTAAGAGAGAAAAGACTTTAAACCTTGACTTGTAAGGGAGAGGATGACCCCAAATGGATGCAATGCTCATTACACACAAGTAAACGTTTCCAGGCATCCTCGGATGTACACATAAATACATATACACAATCCCAATGCACTTCCTCTTCTTAGAACTCAATCCATCTTTATTTATGTGTAACTCCTTGGTTCTTATGTACACTTTTACACTTGGTAGACACTTCTTTCCCCCTTTATAACTTGTACTGCTTGTACAAGATATCCCTATCATAGTGCTCTGATCACCCCATTAAGTGACACACTAGAAATACTGGTCTCTAAATGGTCTCATGGCCATGCTAGATCATCATCAACACTTAAAGAAAAGCGAGTCATTAGTTTATTGACATAAATTTACTAAATAGAGAATGTGTAATAAGCAATCAATTTAGTGACACTGCCAACTAACCTACCACTTGTTGACAATGGTTGCAATGTGGGGCCATTGATTATATGGAAGTGGAAACGTAAAAAATATTGCAAGGATATCCCCTACTATAAGACCAATAAAAACTAACATATTTATGTTAAAGTGGTAATGATTACAACCTTAGAGCACAAGGTTATGGCTATTACTACAAATCTAAACAAACATGAAACAATTTATATTCACTTTTTTAAAAGCTTACATTGCTACTAGAAAGCTTTAATAAATTAGACCATACCACATTTTTGTATTTCTCCTCTTTATTAAAAACCTCTTTAATGCTTACATTGCTACAAAGCTTTGATTAGTTAAACCTTATCCATATTACATGTATGTTAAAAACACTTATAACTTTCCATAATTATCAAGACCATTTGCTAATGATATATCTTATTTTGCACATTAACTTTACACCCATATATTAGATATATGTATTTCTATAAGAGATGGAAAATAGGGTACATATGGGCAGGTATAAAAAGTGAAGGTACTAATCATTTTATAGTCAATTGTTTTGACATAAGTACAACTCTTTTCTTGGTTCATCTCTCTCCTCACAGCTTTCATGTGGCTGACATATTCTCTCATTTTCAGTGTTTCTCTCTTTTCTTCTAGTGTTTCTCACACTTCTCTCTACTTTCTCTCTCTTCTTGTAGTCTCTCTCTCTCTCTCATTCAACTGTATTCTCTCTCCTATCCTTCTCTCTCCCAATTCACTTCATGACAAGTGGTATCAAAGCATGGTTCTTTGATCCCCATTTGGTTACGTTTCAACTAAATCTTCTTGTTTCTTGAGTCAAATCATTTATGACAACCAAGTATAGGTGGTACAGACTTTATAAGGAGTAGTGTATTGTCCGGTGGACCTTCAAGACAAGAAGACAAGCTACATTAATGAAGTCCAAGACAAGTTAGAGGCAGATCATCTAAAGATAGCAGGTCATGGTTAAATTCCTACCATTTTTAGAGAGGCCTTGAGGTAAAATAGGATTAGACTTTAGGGAAGGCTATGTTCTTACTACTTTTTACAAAAAAGATTTTCCCTTTTCTTCTCTTCAAGCTTGCTCTCACCATATCCATGAGGAGAAAGGCTTCTATCATATCCCAATGACTTCTATCTTGCATATGGACACTTGCCTTGGATTCTTAAGGTCAAATGGAAGCTCAAGACCATCATTGAGCCTCATCTTAAAGCCACTTGGGCTATTGCATAGTCGACACATTTTAGTTGTTTTCGTGGCCTGTTTGAGCTCTACACATTTGCTAGTTGCTTCCCATTTAAAGAGACAAATGATCAATAGCTTCATAAAAGGCTATGTCAAGTTTCTTATAGCCATAATGAAGGTTCTGTGCCTACAATTAGAGCATCAATGAATCTCTTTTGCTAAAATAACTAGGGTAGCCACAGTTTTCTTTAGATTTTGTCAGGGATTTCAATCTTTTGTCAAGGACTTGAGCTCTACATTCATCCCATCAAGAGTGCTGATACATTTGGAGCTTATCCATTGAATATTCAAGACTACTCTTTCATTGAAGCAACATTGAGTCTCTCTTACTGAATAAAATAGGGCAACATTAAATACTCTTCTCTTCTTTCACATTTGGGGCATCAAAAGGCTATCTATAGTGTTAAATGCCAGGTAAAACCATAGCAATAAGTTTGAAACTCCATTATTCCACTCTAAGGCATGTAAGCTCTCCATTTTGAAGATTTTATAAACCCTAGATATGGTGGATTTAGGACAACAATGAGATACCTCTTCAATTTTAGTGATTCAATGTTCTTCTTTATTTCAAATGTCACTAAGCACCATTTACATCCTTCATCCTCTTCATTCAAGTCAAGATTTGACTAAATATTTCACCTCTTGAGGTTCAATATTCTATGATCAAGTATGAACAACAAGGGCCATTGATTCTTCACCAAGAATTACTTCAAAGTAGATGGTTCTTATTTCTTCAATATCAAGTTTCTTACCTATAGTAAGGCTTTTAAATCTTAGTAAGATCTGAAGATTATGAATTTGTGGGATTCAATTTAGAAGTAACATTATAAGCTGGAAAGCCATTATTCTTTTTTGAGCTCTTGGATAATAGAGCATTGCTTGGTACATTGATTATGCTAATGACATGTTTGTGATGGCATGGGATATTTTAGTAAGACACTTAAGTCTATAGCAATGTCTTGCTTATGTTGATAGTGGTGGTAAGGTGATGCTCATGTTGGAATGCCAATGATCATGTTGGCAATGCAAATGTTCATGTTAGCAATGGTTGATTCATCTTGGTATTGATTCAATCCATACATTGAATTCAAGACATTACTCACTTATTGTAGTCATTAAAATGGGTGGTATGGAACTTTGATTGCATTCTACAGATTATAAATTGATGCCTTGGTGTCCTACAGAGTGCCCTTGGTTTTATCAGTGAGTCTACAAGGTTCAACATGGTTAAAAATGGATTTATAGTTGGTTCATCCAAACAGGGAAAGTTTTGGACAGTTCTACTTAGCTAACTTTGGGTTATCATATATTTTTCTACCTTGATCCAAAATGTAATATTATGATTGCTTTAGTAATTGCAAGTACTACAGGACTGCACTCTTAACAAGCATGAAAGCAAAGTATTATTAGTCTTATAAGAGATATTGGATCTAATAGGACAAATATCCCTTTGGTAGACATTATGGGTACTTTGGCACATACTTTCATGACTTATGATGACTCTAAAATGGTATTAAAACTGATATATGTGAGTTTGATTGAGCAAGTACTTATTCATCAATTAAAACCTCATGCTTCTCAATTGGTTTAGCAAGGTGTAATGTAAGCTCTTATCAATATTTATAATAATATTGTCTTACAAGGATGTATATATAATGTGGAAGCTAAAGGAATATTGTTGGGATTACTAACCATAGACAAATTGGAGGTTTAAGTTGATGTGTGGGCATCAATGAAGTATTTTTATAGTAGTAGTACTACTCTTCTACAATCTCTTCAAAGTAGAGATCTATTACGTTGGTTTGTATCATTGCTTAATCAATCATCCTAGCAGTTAGAATATGTATTGGTATTTCTTTCCACTCTCTTTGTTGAGATTGAGGCTAATTAGTGGGCTATGATAGTTCATGCATGTACACCTCCATTGGTTAAGAGAGGCAATCGTGGGCTTCATTGGAAGTATAGCCAGTATGGAAAATTTTGGATGCTAGTATTCTTTCATTAGTCAAACTTGTAGGGAAATATTCTATCAAGATAGGAATATGCTACTTTCATTCTGATTCTTCTTTGTATCTACTATGAGGATATTCACAATTGTGTGGAGATGGCTATAAATCTTTTGTTGAAGCATGTTGAATGGAAAAAGAAAATGCTTGTATTGATTGGTACTTGGTGCAGTTATAAGGGTAATGTTTAGTCTACTCTACAAGACGTGGTCACTTCTTTGGAGCATTTTGATGCTGGTCATATGTCTAAATCTACATAAATAAACCATGGACAACAAGTATACTTTGTACAAAGCCATGATTAAGAGGATTATTCCATTAATCTTTGACCGCAAGTCAATGAAAATAAACCAAATGCAGTGTTGAATTCTTTGTTTTTTCAAGATAATGATGATGTTGAAGAGGAAAACGGGTTTTATGATGAGAAAGAGAAAGATGAAGACCATATGAAGAAGACCAAGATGATCAACAAGAGGATCATTTAGAAGAAGGCAATGTATATGAAGATCACTTAGTAAGTGAGTAGCCTTATGGACCATTTATGGAAGAAAATGAGCCTATTAAAAATGAATACTTTGAAATTCTTGATCACGCTTATGATGGACTAGTTGAGAATATGCATCAACTCACATTCAATCAAGGTCTATACCAACTAGAAGATGAGAGCGGTATGCATGTGATTATGGTTATGAAGACTTTGGTATTGCTTATGATGATTGATATGCTGATAATTAGAACAGACATGAACTTCATAATGGTTATGATTTGATGGTGGATGATGGATATGATTATGGGGATCTTTCTTCCTACCCATTTGACCCTGGTGGTAAAGATTATGAGTTTGATGATAGTTTTCTTACTCTTGATCATTATTATATTGGTATATCTTTTGATCCAAGGGGTTATGGGATGGCTTTTGCACCCTCATTAGGCCATCATCTATATTGGGATCCAAACCTTTACCTTTCAAAGTTTTATTTGGCTGAAAATTAGTCATTATATCTCTTATTCTACTGTAGATAGTTTGTGAACAACTTACTATTTTGGCTCCATTTCAATTCTGATTTGATTACAAAGGAGCAACATCTATATGGGCTGAAGGTATGTTCAATGAGCTTTCTTATGACTCATAGCATGCTTGATTTGGATATGCCTATCAAAAGATATCTTAGTTTTACTATAGCAAGGTCTATAGTAGACAACAAGTTGAATATTATTTGCATGTGTCTTTTCTTGGAGTTGTGGTGGTCTAGTTCTCAGTTTTATCATTTCGAATGGATGCCATATGATCTATTTGGTTTTTGACTTCTGATCCTATCCATTACTTTGTACTAGTGATTTTCCTATTTTGTAGCCACTTGTAACAAAGTAGTACTTTGATTCCCTTTACATTTATCTATTGTAAATAGTCCACTAATGTTTTTGAGGACAAAAACTTCTTCTGATTGGGGATGGAATGTAAGAGATAGAAAATAGGGTACATAGGGGAAGATATAAAAGGTGAATGCACTAATATTTTATAATCATTTTTTACATAAGTATAAGTCTTTTCTTGCTTTAACTCTCTCCTCATAGGTTTGATGGCTAACATTTTCTCTTCTTTCTATGTTTCTCTCTCTTCTTCTAGTGTTTCTTACACTTCTCTCTACTCTCTCTCTCTTCTTGCAATCTTTCTCTCTCATTCAACAATATTACAATGTGTAGATGACTTACAACTTGCTAAATGCCCATAAGGCCACATTCTACATGGAATTTTTGTGTCATATACATTGATGGACCATGCTTTTAACTCTACAAAAAGGAAGCATAGTTTGCATAATATCTCATATTGTGCATTTTTCCTACAATTATAATATTAAGAGGACTCTCTCTCTCTCTCTCTATATATATATATATATATATATATATATATATATATATATATATATATATATATATATATGTATGTATGTATGTATGTATGTATGTATGTATGTATGTATGTATGTATGTATGTATGTATGTATGTATGTATGTATGTATGTATGTATGTATGTTCATGTTTATGTTTGAGTTTAAAAAATCCTCTCAATTAGATAATATGAATCATATAAGATAATTGAAAAAATAGATCATTTAATATTACTTATACAATTATAGAATTGTATAAAATAAAACAAAAAATATACATTAGTAATGAAGGTCAAGATTTGTACAACTAAGCTTCCACAAAATTATTTTAATTGTACAAATTGAGAAATGTGTGTTTCAATAAACATCCCTACAAAGAAACTTTTCTAGGCCTCAGTATAAGGGAAGGGTCCAACTGTTATATGCATCCATACAAAAATAGATTCTTGGAATCATTATGATTAAGGGAAGGGTTCAACTATTATATGCATCCATACAAAAATAGATTCTTAGAATCATCCAGATTAATGTATACTACATGAGCATTAGGATTCAAATATGATTGTCCAAGTTTCATCTCATTAGGACTAACTTGGACGCTAAAAATTCATGAGAGAATGTGATTAATTATTTAATTACACCCAAGATAGGCTTCAAAATGTACATTTATTCATTTCTTATTTTTCTCTAGTTTTAGGTTGGCACTAGCGTTCTCCTAGCGTTAATATTAATGATAGCACCACTCTCTTTTTCTCTGTTTCCTTTTCTTCCATTTTTAATAGTCCCATCTCCATAAATTTAAGTAGAATCTCACACAAAAATGTCCCATTTTTAAATAAAACTATGATCTCAATATGACTGTTGTTAAAATTGTAATTATGTCTAATTTTCAGACCTAACTTTTTAAATACTTTTACTTGCATACATTCTATAAGGCTTTTTTTGGGGTTTTTTTTTTGTTCATGCTCTTTCTCTTCTCATCATTTCTCTTTCTCTTGTACTCGTCCACACCATTGGAGGAAGCATGAGATATCATTTTCATTGTAAGAAGTAAGAAAGTATGGTTTGAAAAGCACAAGCATTTTGTTTCTTCATGTTTACATGTGCAAGGGTTTTAGAGGTCTATCTTGTTAATTCTCTCCTCATTTCTCTTTGTCTTTCTATGTATTTCTATGAGCCATTCAAAGGAGCTATGTGTCTCAATTGGAATGCAAGAAGCAAGAAACTCATCAAGGTAACCAGAATACTAATAATATAGTTTTCTTTGGGCCTTCAATTGCAATAATTTGAGAAGTCTCTAATAATCATACATTTGATTATTGCACACACACACACACACACACACACACACACACACACACACACACACACACACACACATTTTCAAGTGCTTGAATACTTCTTTCTTTTTCTTTTAGAAGAAATGGATGAAACTCTAGCAAAAAACATGAGGTGTATTCGCATAATCATTGAAAGAACCATATTCCATATAGAGATGAAAGAACCACAAGGTTCTCAGTTATCAAGTTGGAGTCAAAAGGCAAGAGATAAAGGTAAGAAGCACATTAATCTGTGGTGTCCATCACTCAATTTTTGAATAGTTCATGAAACAATTAGATTGATTGAAGATGGAAAAAATGAAATTTTGGAGGATATTGTAATGATTTGTGCTTTCAATATGAAAGAAAGGTCTATAATGTGAGACCATGCTTTATCAAAAATAGTATGCATGGAAGGCAATATTTACAAAATTGACAAGTAGGTTAGTTGAGGTAGAGATAAAGTTGCAATAAGTGAAGGAAAATGAAGGAAACTTAAAGAGGGGTAAAAAATCATCCATCTAAATTTCTCTTACTACAAATCTCACCTCAATTCACTTACAAATTGTACTAGTTCCAATAATCGAACCATCTACAACTTCAAGTTGAATCAAAGTTATTGATAGTTATATAAAGATTAGGAGAGAAGTAAGGAGATTTAGTTTATCTTAGGTTATTCTAATTCAAGTTTTTGGATCTAAATTTCAAGAAATGGATGAAACAAAAACAATGTGGATGGGTGGAAAATTCTCATCCATCATACTAATAGAAATCTTTGGACCACATTGAAAGCCAATAGAGAAAGTACAAGGGTGATTTGTTTCTTTCTAAATGTTTTGAGGACCTTACTATGTTATCATACAATATTCCAAGATAGAAACTACATTTGGCTTTTGAATATAAAGTATGAAAATAATTGTAGAGTGTAAGGGTACATTTTGAATATGAGGAAAGCAATTATCATTTTAGTATGACTATCCACTTGGATAATGAGGATCCAAAGTATTTGTTAGTAAACAAGAAATGGATACTTGCATATGTGAAAGAAGTTGTGTAAATTTTATCTACCCCTAAGGATAAGGCTAGGCTAGTTGCAAAAGGCTATGCTCAAACATATGGCATAGATTATGAAGAGACATTCAGCCCAGTTGCTAGGATGGCAACTGCTAGATATGTGATTGCTTTGGTAGTAGCCAAAGGTTAGAGCTTGTAGAAAATGGAGGTTAAGAATGCCTTCTTACATGGTAAATTGCAAGAAAATGTGTATATGGAGCAGCCAACATGTTACGAGGATTTAGAGCATCCCATATATGTGTACATGTTAAAGAAGGTGCTCTATGGACTGAATCAAGCACCTAAAGCATGGGTTGACAAGATCAAAGAGTATATTGTTAACACTAGCTTTTATATTTTTGATGTTGATCACTCACTTTATGTGAGAAAGGGAGATGAATGTTTGGTCATTATACTCATCTATGTAGATGACTTGATTATTAGATATGACCATGACAATGGGATTGCTGAAGTTAAAAATTTTGATCACGTAGGATTGATGGTGTATTAAATGGAGCAAGGGAAAAAGAAGCTTATAAATATGATGAGTTGCTCTAACAAGGCATATTAATATTTTTAAACCCTTAAGACTAGCATGGTTGTTAATTTTCATGTATTATGAAATGTTAACTTACAAAAATATTTTTTCTTAGTGCTTTAGTGTGGGGACTCTGGATTGAGACACTTGAAGTTCAACATAAGTGAACTCATAATGTTCACAAAGTCCTTCTATGGAAAAAAAATGGCATAAAAACTTATGAATATGATGACTCAAAAAATCCTTGTTAAATTGCTAATATTCACAAAGGACCTTTGAGAGCAATAGAGCTACATATATGCACCTTGTAAAATAGAAAAATATTTAAGCTTCTCATAATTTACCTCACAATTTATAAGGATATTTGAGACAAGAACCATCAAAATATAAAAAATTCTTGGGAGAATCACTCACATATATATAGCCTAGATTCAATATAAAATTTTTTTCAAATACCATATTTACACATTCTTTACATATAGAAGGGTGCCATATAAAGGGGTTATTTATAGATTGAATAGAAAAGGAGTGTATGTTATTTAGGAAAAATTCATAGATAAGGGTATTTATAAATAGACCTTAAACATACATGATATAGATGGTATACATATAATGAACCTCACGACAAAAAAATATTGAGATAGTATTACTTTTTATCGTATACAAGTGGTTATGTACATAAAAGTACACGTTTTGTAATTGTTTCCTCAAACATTCATAGTTGGGTTATTTTGAGAGTTCTTTTAGGAGATATCCAAACCTTGCCTCCTTGTTGGTTTTCTCTTAAGAATCCTTATAGGGAATGCTTGGGCTAGGCTTGGGGCTTCCCTCTCTAGAATTATTTAGCTTTTTAAGTAGGGAATGCTTCTTCTCCAATATACCATACACTCTTTTTTGTAAACTATTGGAAAATTCATTAGAATCCAATTCTAGAATAGAAAATTATTAGTACTCACAGTGCTAAAATATTGTAAACACTTTCAATAGTTAAAATGATGTATGCTAACGACTTAATATCCCCATGGAAACCATTGAGAGAAATCATGAGGCAAATCTTTATAGTCTAAGATCCAATATGGTATCACTCTAGTGTGACATCAATATACATATGAGAAAAAATTATATTAGGTACTATAATATTTCTAACCATTTTTGAATGATAAACTCTTGATATGAGACAATTAAATTATTTAACTTACATCTCAGTGTAAGGAATGATAACCTACTAGAGTCCCCTAAAGTAAATACTCCATGCAAGAAGAAGTCCAACATATTTGGGTTGGCCTTTGTAGAGATGAGAGGATCTAGCTCAAATACTTTGGTCTATTTATTACTAAGAGCATTAGAGACCTTCAAAGAAAACATTCCAATATTAAACCATAGGAGAATCAGGGATTATTATAAGAAGCGTTTAAAAAGGCACCATATTCAATTCAAAACTTGTGGGAACATATGAAAAATGAAATATACGCACGAAAAAGGAAAATTTGGATGTCAAAACCTACAACACACTAGCACTATTGAATTGCATCCTAGCACATTCCTTATTTGGTGTAAATTTTCCATTTTGTATGTGTTCTCATAAGTATTGACCCCTCTCGAGTAAATAAGTTGCATTCTTCAAATATGATAATTGATTGAAATATGAGAAAAATCATACCTTAGGTGGATCAAAATAAAAAAAGATATCGATACCCTTTCTATGAACATGATGCCTTTTTAGAGATACGGTTAAGTACTATGGGCTTCCCTCAGCCCCAACATCAAGGATCGCTTGTTCTAGAATCTCATTAGGTCTTTTGCTTCCATACTTTTTCTCTATAGAAATAGCCATTTCAAGCTATCAAAACTCAACATCTATCCCAAATTTTCAATATTAGATGAACATTATGATTTTTGGGCTTAGACATGACTCTATTTTTTGCTTTTTGGGACCCATATTTTTAAAAAGTGAAAATTTATCTACAAGAAAAACATTGATCATAGCTTTGTATGGGTTCTACTCTGGGTCTTCCTCTTTATATGTTGAGTACTATTCTAACTCGGTTGTGTCAAATTCTCATAGCTCTAGCATATCAATAGGGGGTGCCATGATTATAGGTGGCTCTAAGGTGATGGGAGATGTTGATAGGAGTTGTAGAGAACTCGCTACATTCAATGTATACTCCTCATATCTCTTCTTCCTTAGGGGTGGAGTAATTCTTCCTTGGTCGATTCCTCATTTATTAGATTGATCTCTTTGATCTCCTCTATGCTCTCTAAGGTACTTAAGATCAACATTAGTTGAGCTTTAAGTTCTTCAAGATTATTTATATGTGGGGTGTGGGCAAAAATTTTCACTTCTCTAAATAGCTCCTATTGTTTGGCCATGGCAAACTTATAAGCTTCCAACTACACCTTTTGATTCACTATTGTGGTTTATTTGGCCTTTTTAAGCTCATTGATTTGGGTCTTGGTGGATACTAGTGTTGGATGATTCCTCTGAAAATAGCCAATTTTTATAATTCAATGTTGTGGTTTCTTTGGCCTTTGTGACCTCATTGATTTGGGTTTTCATGCTATTTGGATGCCATTAGTTCACAGAGGGTTATTGACTCACAAATCTAGATGACTATGACTCCTCTATTACTTCTTCCTTCCCATTGAATGAGTCTCCTTTTCTTGCTAAAATCGATCAATTTCTAAGAATATGGAATGATCTTTCTTGCATCATACCTCCTGAAAGGAAACCCTAATTACTTTCTCATGTCCTTCTTGACTTTGCTTAATTCAAGCCGTTAGTTTCTTCCACTCTCGGGTAAGTTATTCATGAATATATGTGTGCATCATGTGGGCTCAAAATAAGGTATTTTTAAAATACCATTTTTATATATTTTTTACATTCAAAAGGGTGTAATATAAAGGGGTTATTTGCAGAATGAATAGAAAAGGGTTATGTTTTATTTAAAAAATCATAGATAAATGATATTTATAAATAGGCCTTGAACGCATGTGATGTAGAGGATATATATATACTAACTTCCACGAGCTTCCACTCTTTTTTTTTTTTGAAAGCTTTAATGATCATAGATTGCTCCTCCATCTCTCCTTCATCAAACTCTCTTAATGATGATGAGCTTAGCTCAACCTCTTTCATTTGTTTGTTTTTTTCCTTTTTTGGCTCATTAGTGGAGTTTGGATTTTCGGCTTCCTGGCTTTGCCTCTTCTTTTGCTCTTGGGTGCTATGTTTCATGTGTGATCCTTTGCAAGATTTTTTAGGATGTGCATTGATGGCATGATGTCTTGTAAAGGCATACCCATATTGACTTCTATGACTTAAGTCAATGCACTACCATAGTTGACAATGTTATTGCACGCCTCTATGCAAATTAACTTCAAATTTGAATCCTTGAGGAGAACATTAAGTGCCTTTGTTAAAGATTCTACCACACACTCCGATCAAAGGGCATTTAAGTCTTGATTGATAATGTTTCTTATTATGATGTCTTCCGATAGTCATTTTGGGACTCTGGCAAAGATGTTGATGGTCTTGTTCTAAGTGAAAAGGTGAATGAATATTTGTGCTATGACTCAAATTTGTTCATTAGTAGTGGCATTCAATAGCATGCCTTCATTTTCTATCATTCTGTCGTCCCATCTTTGTGCGACTTGAGGTAATTTTGTGTATTTTGTTGTATTTACCTATGCTATCTTTTATCCCAAGTAATTCTTCTATCAATTGTGGGCTCAATTCAAAATTCACTATCCTCTCCACAAACCATTCATCAAGGTTTAGGGTATATGAGAATCTATCTTATCTAGTATTTGGTTCATAGTTTCTAATGTGAGTTGACCATTGCTTGAATGTAGTCAATTAAGCCACATTTGGCTACCAACTCTCTAGTGGTCTAGTATGTATTGACATGCCTTCCAAATTTATCAAGAGCCAAGACCATAGTAGTCCTACTCCCCACATGCTTACATATAGACTAAAATCCAGCCTCTGTTATATGGTGAATACCATTTTGTCCTCATTGAGGGGGTTTTCGATCAATGGTGGGTGAGTCATGGGTAATATTAGAGGGACAATTGGATTGCCATCTACAAAATATAACACTCATTAGAATTATCCATTGAGGAAAGAATAAAGTATAATTCACTTACCACTTTTTATCTTCTTAGCCTTTTAACCACAAAAAGTGGAAATGGGTGGGTTAGGCTCTCCTTGATAGTTAGTTCCCTTGTAAGGAGGAGTTGCACACCAGAGAATAACTTGAAGCTCTCCCCTTATAGAAAAGATTACAAGCTTCTAAGCTTGTGTAGTGTGTGGATTTTTTGAGTTTGTTTTAAGTGAAAGGGTATAGACTTATTGATATTTGCAGTAGAAATGGTTTTATTTATATACATGAGGATTTTTAAGGATCCACCAACAATCATAAAGACCTAGGTTGTATGAAAACTCGATGAGGGTTCCTAAATTTGGGGGTCTGAGGGTGCTCACAATCATGGCTTTGAGCATGTATGGTTACAATATACAAGAGGAGAACTATGTTAGCTATGGAAGGAGGTTGGCAATAGGGTGGAAATACTAGTTGGAGTGGGCCGTAGAGCTAGACTCCCAAGGTTGAATGCTAAGATGATCCTTGCACCATGCAACCTTAAGTGAATGTGTTTGTCAACTTAATGGCATCAAAATTTTTGTGGTGATTTTAAATGAGGGCCTAGCAGGATTTCAGTTACAATGCCTTATTTTCTTGTTAGAACATAGAAAGAGCATTGCAATTTTGCATCAATAGGCAATAGTGGCAGTTGACCCAATTCTTGCCCAATGACAATAAGAAAGGCTATTGTAGTCAACCCTTTTATTCATGAGAATATAAACAATTACATCCTTAATGGAATTCAACCAAATGTGGAGATAAGCAAGTGGAGTTTTAATGTCATCCCCAATCCTAGGTTACAAATACTAGTGACACTAATGTTGAAGTTCAAGGGAGAAGACTAAATAAGGATTGATTAGTGAGTTAGGTTTATTGATAAATGGAAATTTTAGAGTGGTGAACTATATGCATCTAGTCTTGCTCATCCTTGAGGGATGGAATGTAGTTTGTGAGAGGCTATTGGAGAAGGGAAAGTTAGCATTTGCTTGTAGCATGCTCAAAATTGCATCTAGTTCAATTTTAGATGATTTCCAAGTCTCCATTTTTATTCCTATTGCATCCTTCCTATTACTTAGGAAGATTAGACCATTGCCTTAGTCCTCCATAAGTCATGCATTTCACATCCAAGGATGTCCAAACAATAGATTATAATCAACCCCTTTAATAAGGATAAAGCTAACCAAAAATAATACCCTAATTATTTTGATTGGTCAATTCTTTAATACACCTTATGGGTGGACCTTAAACCATTAGTAATAGTCAAATTAAAATGGGTAGGTTTGGTCGGAGCATTTTTCTAGGTGCAAAGTACACTTTTGTACCTCCAAATTTGATACCAATGATTTCTCTCCTAATAGAGTCCTTAAGGGCTTCTATTGGAAGGACTCTGTGATGCTCTAACCCTTCCCAAAAGGTGTTGATTCCCAAGTCTCCCAAAGTGGGTGTGACTAGGCAACTAGATTGCATCAATGATGAAGGGTCTATGTCATCCATCCAAATTTTGAATGCATGCCATATGATGAGGCTTTTTTTAATTAGAATTCCAAGTGGAATTGCAACGTTGGTGGATGTAAGTGTCGAGATAATACTAGGTTCTATCTCTTGATACTAGAGTTTGCATTGTTTTTCATCATTTGGAGTTGTGCTCTCTTACTCGTGCATATGTTAGTCAAAGTAGTGTGGGTCAATGGTAGGCTTACCAAGGTCAAACAAAGACTTATGTGAAGCATTAAACAGGTTGGGGAGAATGGTTGTCTCCAAAGCTACCTCAACTAGTAGTTCTTGATGTGTTGCTTTGACCCATTCTTTGACCTTATTAATTGTGGCTTGCCACTTCTTAACATTATTCTTGCATGTGTTCACCCATTTACTATGGTGACCCTCAATGTTGATTCTAGCTTTCTTGCTCTGCACTCTTGTGATAGCATTGACAATAATGAAAAATACATTTTTTTCCTTCATCATTTCAACATCAAAGAGACTTGAGGGTACCAAGGATATGATTGCCTTGCTAATGTTGGATTTCCATCTTGAGAAACCTTGATACAGATGTGTGATTCCACATTTAAGGCACAATTAATCTACTACATTTTCCTTGGGCTATTCTTGCCTCTATGGACAATGTAAGGACATATATCTTGGTTTTCCATAGTTCCATCAAGCTATCATTTCTCATAGGTGGGTCATTCCTCATCTTCTTCCTTGTCCAAATATCATGATAGGCATAGACCTATAATCTATTAGGATAGGATGACCCTCTTTGTCATAGAAAATAAAGGGTTTCATGTAATCTTCATCATCTTATGTCAGAGTCCTGGACATAATGAATAAAAACTTCACTTGGAGGGTGAGTAACAATAGGCTTGTTATTCTAGAAATCTATGAAAGATTAATTTCATTCCTTAATACTATTTATCTTTGCTCCTAAGGAGGTTCAAGGCTAAAGATGGTGGTCATTACGTAGCTACTGTGGGTAATTGAGACCTACGTTGTATTGTGAGAAGCCAAAAGTGGGGTTGGATCCTAAAATTATTTATGGAGCTTTGTAATAAGTAGCTTCATGCCCATAGCATCCATAGTTTGTGCAACTACATGTTGGTCTCAAGCACTCTAAAGGTAAATTATCTTCACTGCAACCGATACACTGCATGTTTTGTCAATATGGTTTGGATGGGATATTTAAGGGCTTCTACCATTTTCAATAGCTCTTTTTGCTACTTCTTGATATCAATCATTAGATCCTAGGTGTTGTTCATCTCAACCTTACTATAGCTTAGCTAAAACTATGGTCTACTATCTACAACTTCCTTGTCTCAATATCTTGATGAAGGTCACCAATGCAAATTGCTTTGTTAAGCACATCATTAATACTGGAGTGGTTAAGACATGAGTTACCTCCCATGATTTCATAAATTATTTCAAAATCATTGATGAAGGCCTTGGTTACAGCCTTGGGAATAGGTCTCTTAGTTGTTGGGATATGCTTGAAGAGGAAGAGGAACGTTACTTTTGAGACAATCTTGCATGCTCTCTTCCTCTTGCTGCTCAATGTTCATCAAAGCGAAAAAATGAGGTTATTCCTGTAGCCAACTTGTGTAAAGTGTCTTATAAAAGGATCCTTGAGTAGCATGATTGAGAATTTCTCAATGGCATCAAGTCTAATGAACCATATTCTCCCCTTCTCTCTAAGGCACAATCCAAATGCTTATGTCTTCTTGGCATCACCCATAAGAGTGTTCACCTTGCAAACTTGTTTGAATTGTCCCACAAAGCTTGCATGATCACATGCTATTGTTTTCTATCCTTATTCATATCTAATATTTGGTTGAGAGTGGCTATCCCTTGTCCCTATAGTTCTAGAAATTTTTGTCCCATGGCTTCAAGGTCATGGTCGAGACATCAAAGTTGTTTGAGGCTCCACCCAAAGTTTTAGCTCTCTCCATTGTAATTGGTGCACTCCCCATAGTGTGTCGGTTGACTAACTGGATTACATAGTTGATTAGGTCATGGATAGGGGTGTTCTCTATATCAAGCGTGTTAGGGCTTGGATTTTACATTTATTTAGTACTATTTCATACCTTAGTACTTGTATGCATTTAGGTTTATGGGATTAGCATGTGCAAAGTGACTTTAGCTTTTATATGATGTTTCACATAAAAGTCAGGTGGTGCAGGTCAAAAACGTGGAAAAGTTGTATTAATGGAGATCATGTATATCAAGAATGAGAGATTCTTCAGGTAGAGCCTATAGATGATTACTGATTCTATCTATCTGTGTCTATAGCATGAATATTAATGCTATCTACTTCAAGTTAGTTCATCATCAGGAATGGTCATGATGACAATAAATTGTGTGATATCTTTCAATATAGCAATTTTGCATTCATGAATATGATATGTGTTTCATGTCTGAGTATGTTTCCTGAATATTCTATGTGTATAATGGCTGAAATTCATTCAAGAAGTTTCTTGCAGTATTAGGGTTATTTCAGGCAAACCGATGTGTCATGTGTTTTTGTTCTGGTCTTGAGAGGCCAAAACAAAGGGATTGGCTAGCACTAGGTTCTTGAGACTAGTAGCTGGAGACAAAAGCTTACTTACACTTTGCAAGCATGTATACCTATGTTATAGGTCCAAGTTATAGGTTTTCTATTGTTATCTCAACCTTCTGTGATTCTTTTGATTTGCCATCATACATAGTTTTGATAATGTCTCTTTTAATGATGCCTAGAATATTAAAAAAAGAATGGTTTTTTGTTTGAGAGTGATTTTTCTTTTGAATATCTTTCATGTACTATGCATAAACATGTTTCCAATCAATCTATGGCCAATTCTTAATACTTTAATTCACATGCATTACTTTGGTCCATTCAAGATTTCACTTATTATTTAGTTCCAACTTCACAGATTTGATTGATTTTCTAGTTGAGTTCTCTTGCTTGTGTTATTTTGCCCCTCAATTGTTCCCCTTTTCTTTGTGTAGTTTTCCTTTTAGTTTGTGTTATTTAGCTTTTGTATGTTTGATTTCCTTGGAAAAATTTATGTGTGCTCATGGTGTTGTGTGTGTGTGTGTGTGTGTGTGTGTGTGTGTGTGTGTGTGTGTGTGTGTGTGTGTGTGTGTGTGTGTGTGTGTGTGTGTGTGTGTGTGTGTGTGTGTGTGTGTGTGTGTGTGTGTGTGTGTGTGTGTGTGTGTGTGTGTGTGTGTGTGTGTGTGTGTGTGTGTGTGTGTGTGTGTGTGTGTGTGTGTGTGTGTGTGTGTGTGTAGTAATGTGTGGCTTTTCCATGAATTGTGCACCTATTATGAGCTACATGTTGTGTGGACATGTCTCTATGCATTAACCTAATGGTAATGGATGAGGTGTGGGGACTATCATAATATGCAAGGAAGCATTCAAAGTCATGTGTGTTCACTAAACTCGTCCAATGTATGTGCACTAGGATGCAATGTGCAGCAATTAGGTACATATGTATACAATAACTATGCATAAGGAATGTATATAGGGTAGTGTGGAAGGTTGGCGCACATGTACACATGTGCATTGTGCACTAGTGTAGATGAATAAGTACACTATGCACCGGGGTGAACTAAGGTGATTATATGCAATAAACAATATGCAATTATAGCCTTAAATACCATAGATTAGCCTAAGGTGAAGTGTGTTGTGTGTGTAACTATATGTGGTGCATTATGCATGTGCACCGTGCACTATGCACTAGTCTGTATGCACATGTGCATCATGCACTATGCACTGAGGTGATGAGTTGTACTAGAGTGTGATGGGTATGAAAGGGATGAGAGGATCGAAAGACCATACACGAGCTATGGCGGAGAGCAAGAGCAAGAAGAGAGAGAGAGAGACAAATGGGAACTCCAAAAGTCACAATGTGTGACTGGGCCTTCCTTTATTCACTAGTCACTGAAAGAATAAAGAATAAGTGTGACGATGACAGGCGCCCACCACCTGCAGTGTGCAGTGGCGGGTATTGTCAGTGTAGTAATACACCCTTTATGGATGTACTCCCGCTGTGAGAGATACAAAAGCCCCTGATGCCTATCACGCTTAATGCGCATCCCAAGAATATGTGAAGCCTGTCCCAGATCCTTCATCTCAAAGCTCTTCTTGAGCTGAGCTTTCAGAGCATCATGAGCTTTCCTTGCTATCAGCATGTCATCAACATAGAGAACCAAAATCAGTAAACTGCCATCACGGGCTTTCTTCGTGTAAAGACACGGATCCATAGCACTCCTGCTGTAGCCCTGTGACTGCATAAAGGCATCAAACTTATGATACCATTACCTAGGTGCCTGCTTCAAGCCATAAAGACTCTTCTTCAATTTGCACACTAGGTGCTCCCTGCCATGTTCTGCAAAGCCCTTAGGCTGCTCATATAGATCTCGTCATGCAAATCCCCATGCAAGAATGCAGTCTTAACATCCATCTGATAAAGATCCAAGTAAAGTTGCGTGACCAAGGACAAGACCAAGCGTAGGGTAGTCATCTTGACGACAGGAGAGAAGACCTCATCAAAGTCAACTCCATGCTCCTGCTTAAAACCCTTAGCTACAAGTCTAGCCTTATAGGCCGTCTTGGGGTGCCCAGGGGTACTTTTCAGCTTGTACACCCATTTGCATGGCAAAGCCTTTTTTCCCTTAGGCAAGGCAACAAGATCCCAAGCCATATTCCTATGCAAGGAGTCCATCTCAGACTGCATAGCCCTCTCCCAGGAGTTACTGTCACCCCTGCACATAGCCTCATCATAGGTGAGAGGCTCTCCTGCATCCGTCAACAAGACATACTGCATAGAGGGCTCATAGCGATCAGGTGCACGTGTATCTCTAGTAGACCGTCTCACCGCAGGGTCTGCTGCCTGTCCAACTGCCTGTCCAACACCCTGGCCCTGTGTAGGAACTGCTGTAGGCTATACTATTGGATGTGCTGGAGCCCGAGGCTCCTCCTGAAAGATCACTCTGCAGATCTCAACCACCTTCTCAAGCTGCTTATGCATTTTGTCTTCATGGAAAACTACATCATGGCTGTGTACTATTTTCTGCGCCTGCGGATCCCATAGGCGATAGCCCATCTCTCCTGAATCACCATAGCCAAGAAAGATGCATTTAATGCTCTTTGGATCCAACTTACTCCTCTTGTCCTTGGGCACATGGCAGAATGCCTCACATCCAAAGACACGGAGATGCGCATAAGAGGGTGGCTTACCATCCCAAACTTCCTCTACAACCTTGAAATCCAAACCACTAGAAGGCGATCAATTTATGACATGCACTGCCATACTAACTGCCTCAGCCCAAAAGCTCTGTGATAGGCCTGCATGGCTAAGCATAGAGCACACACGCTCCTGAATAGTCTTGTTCATGCGCTCAGCCAAACCATTCTGGGGTGGGGTGTAAGGGGCGGTCAACTGACGCTTAATACCCCTGTCATCACACAACTGCTCAAAAGCACGTGAGACATATTCTCCCCCATTATCAGTCCTAAGGCATTTCAGCCTATACCCAGTCTGGTTCTCAACAAGAGTAAGCCAACGCTGAAAGACTGCCAAGACATCAGACATCTGCTTTATGGGATAAGCCCACACTTTCCTAGAAAAATCGTCAATGAAGGTAACAAAGTACTTCGCGCCACCCATAGACATACAAGGCATGGGCCCACAAACATCGGACTGCACCAAAGCCAAGGGCTCACTCATGCGTGGCCTACCCGATTTCTTATGCGTAGACCTATTCTGCTTACCATAAAGACAATGATCACACGAGTCAAAACATGCATAGTCTAAAGGCGGAAGATACTGCAAACCAGAAAGCATTTTCATTCCTTCAAAGACATATGCCCCAAACGGGCATGCCAAAGTGATACATGTGGGATAGAACCCACTAACAAAACATGATCAACTATAGGACCATCCACTACAAGAGGATAGAGGTTGCCAGCCTTGGCACCTCTGGCCAATACAAGTCTGCCTTTGGTAATCTTCCAGGCAGAGTCTCCAAAACCAATGTGAAACCCTACATCATCCAGCTGACCTGCAGACATAAGGCTGCGCGTAAGCGTAGGTACATGATGTATATCCTTGAGCACAAAAGAACCGCTAGTGGAAAACTGCAACTGTATGTCACCACTGCCCACAATAGCCAAAGACCTGTCATCTCCAAGCTTGACTGACCCTGATACAATGCGGTAGGAGTGGAACCACTCACGATAAGGCGTCACATGAAAAGACGCGCCTGAATCCAAAAGCCAACACTGTGCATATATGCTAGGAGTCTCAGTCAACTATGAGCTGTCAAATGAACTAGCTGCCAAGATAAACTCATCACCATCAGATGGCTCCTCAGTCTGCGTAACATTGATCTCTTCGATCTTTACACTGGGCTTCGCAGGTACAATACTACGATCAGAAGACTTTTCCTGCACCTTATCCTTCCCCTTATCCTTGCGCTTCTCATTGCGCAACTCATGACACTGTGGTCTGATATGGTCCTTTTTCCCATAATGATGGCAAGTGACATTAGCGTTGCGCCCACGCGACTTACTACATGACTTTCCACGATATTTGGACCGCCGACCCTTCTGAGAGTCACGGCCACGGCCATTCCCACGATCATTCCTGTCATTCCTGCCTCTAACTGTCAAAGCATGAGAAACACAAGAGGCATCCAAGTTCTTCCTGTTGATCTCTTCCTGCAAAAGAGCACTCTCTACATCAGACAATTTCAGCTCAGTAAGCAGGAGCACACAAGGCAGTACGAAAGACATCCCACGACTCTCTAAGAGTCCCAAGCAAAAAGAGTGGGGTCACCTCATCGGGAAATGTGATACCCTGCGATGTCAAATTCTTCAAGATCACATGGAATTGGCTCAAATGAGCAGACATCGTCGCATTCTCCTTCATGTGCAGATCCATGAGTTGCTTGAGCCAATACATCTGACTAGTCAGGCTCTTCTTATCATAAAGATTCTTGATCTTTTCCCATAACTGCCATGCGGTCTGTGCCTCATCCACTACATTGTAATGAACCTACTCAGTCAGAGAGAGTATGATTGTGGACTTACAGTATGCATCCAAGTCAAACCAGTCATCATTGCTCATACCTGTAGGCTGCTGCCCGCTCAATCGAAGTGGCTTTACATGGTTCTTCTGCACCAAAACCTGCCAAATCTGGCTCTTCCAATAGCCATAGTTGGTACCATCCAACTTCATGATATTAAATATGGCATTATCAGTCAAAGACGAAGCCATAATGCAGGCTGTAAATGTAGAGACAGTTCAAAACTACTTGCTGTTTTTTGCTGTAAACAGCCAAAAAACCACTAAATCTAAGGCAAAATCACTGGGAAACTGACTGAGAAGCTGCTGCCCACCAAGTACGAGGTACAGTACACCAAATCAGGACATTTTAGCATGAAAAATACAGCTCAATCCACCAATAAATGCTTGCTGTAATAAATTGCAGACCTGCAATAATGAGAGCAAACTATCCCAAAACTGGATCCAAAGTCAACTAGACAGTGCTAGGTCCAAAGCCGGCATGAAAAGGACAAAGCAAAGCCAAATGACAGTGAAAATACATGAGCTTAACACTAAGACATGTGAAATAGCATCTGCCAGTAAGAGGCACACCCCTAGACAATCTAGGCAAGATGTACCTCCAACTGCCAAAACCTGACACAAATAGGTGTCTGCCCAAAATGAAAGCGGATCCAAAGCAAGAGACTCAGCTCATAAGCAATCCGGAGACCAAGACATACATCAATGCAACATCCAAAGGTCGGAGGGTAATCCCAAAGTCTCAAAAAAACATCTGCTCAAAGTCGATCATGCATACACTATGCTCCCACTGGCACGAACGGCGTACAAGCAAGCTAAAGAGCTCAAACAACCCAAGACAAAGTACCAGTGACAAGTGACCAAGTCAATGCGTCAGACACATCCAAGAGAGCATGACATACATGAAGCAACTGTCGTAGCAACCACTGAGCAAGACATAATCCCAATGGCAAGATCTCTATCAAGTCAATACATCCAGTAGCAACCCAAAGTCAATATCCCTGTGAGTCGGAAGTGCTCAAAAACATCCAAATCGGAGCTCCAAAATATTTGTCAAGCATGGACGAATTAAGAGGCATCAACCACGGACCAAAGCATGTAATCCATAGAGCTTATCCCTCAAGTACAGACAATAGGCATAAGCGGCCCAAATGCCAATCAAGTCGACCAAACTGCCAATGACAAACCAATAACAACGGAGCAAATGCGATGCTCAAAAGCATTCCGGAATCACGATCATGAGTTCGAAGTCAATCCCCAAAGTGTAATACATCATGGCATAACCCATAGCATACATCCGGTATCAATAGAGAAGCAATACATGTGACAAATGAGCTTCAGGCCACTCATGTACAATAGCTCTAAACAGTCCAAAACTGTCAATTTCTAGCCCAACAACAATGCCAAATCATGGGCAAATCGAATGCATACATTCCCAAGACATTCGGGCATCAAGTAGGCCGCATACGGGCATCAAATAACACAACTAGAATGGAGTGTAAGCAACAAATGCTAATGCCAATGTTGCTGCCCTATTTTCAGCCTGTTATGACAGTTTATGACAATCCCAAATCTGAAGAAATCAGCCCCAAATGATCAAGACCAATGCCCAAAGCTTGAATGACATCAAGCATGAAGTCTAATAGCCCTCTTGATCAAGGTAGAGAGCAAGAAGCAATGGCCAAGTGTGGAGCTAAAGTAGATGAGTGCTAACAGCCTGGAAAAATGGCACAATCTGCCTAGTTGGTGCTGAACTTACTGCTGCTCCACGTGGGCTGAAAGGGGGTAATGGAGGGCTCAAGAAGGGCCTATCAAAGGCCTATGACAAGCCTCTTTGAGCCTTGATAGGTGTAAGGCACAATATGAGGGGAATAAGCTTCAAGGGTTTGAAGCCATGGCTGCCCTTGCTATTTGCAACCTGTAAACTGAAATAAAACCCTGAAAGAATGATCAAATACCTCAGTACCAATGCCTTGAAGGTGCCTCAATAGACCGGGAAGGTGCTCGGGAAGCGGGGGAGTGATGGGAGCTCGGGGAGATCGAATATGGCTGTCGGGATGGAGATCCAATGCAAGAAGGGAGTCAATGCAAAGCTAAGCAAGCACCGAGAAGAGCTCGAGCAATCGGAAGCCAAGCTCTGATACAAGTTGAAAGGGATGAGAGGATCAAAAGACCATGCACGAGCTATGGCGGAGAGCAAGAGCAAGAAAAGAGAGAGAGAGAGACAAATGGGAACTCCAACAGTCACAATGTGTGACCGGGCCTTCTTTTATTCACTAGTCACTGAAAGAATAAAGAATAAGTGTGACAGTGACGGGCGCCCACCACCTGCAGTGTGCAGTAGTGGGTACTGTCAGTGTAGTAATACACGGGGTGGCACGGCGGAGGCGTCTTTACCCCAATAGGGTATAGGTGTGTGTCGTAGCATAAGTATACACAAGGTGGTTAGATGTGAAAGATACATGTTCTTGTGTGCATCATGCATTGTACACCATACACTAGTGTACTAGGGTGGTGCAAGTGTAGGCTATCCATAGGATGGTGTATATTAGATTATGTGTTGGTGTTAGTGCACTCTACACATGTGTGCAATACTCCGTATATGTGTGCACTAAGTACGTGTGTACCATGCACATGTGCACTAGATGGTGTATGATCTTAGACATAGAGTGCTAGATGGCTTATTGTGTAAGGTTGTAGTATGCATATATAAGGTGTGGTGGATGGAGACAAGTGTGAGTGCCTTGTGAGTATGTACATTGTTCACATGTGCGTTGTGCACTATGCACTATATTCTAGGTTGAGTCTAAATAGAAGATAATGAATGAGGGTGCAATTTAATATGGATGTCCTAAATGGAGCTAGGCAAGTGCTTAGAAGGTGAAGTGAAGGTGGTTACTACCCAAGTGTCTATTACACTTGAGTGTGTGCAGTATGCACATGTGCACTAATGGATATACTAGTGCATGGTGTAGTTCAATGTTGAGAGTATAGAGGTGGTGTAGGTAAATTGTGGCAGATGTGTTATGCTAAATGCAAGTACTAAATGTAAATTGTGTAGGTGATATGGAGGTGCACATCTATGCACATCAAGTTATTTCTTTCTTTCTTCCTCGCTTCCCTTGGCCCACCCTTGTGAATAGGGTGGGTGTCAATGAAATGAATGAGAAAGAAAAAAAAAGAGCAACTAGCACATACATAAGTGTGCATTCCTTTCTTGTGAATAAGGGTGGTGTGTGTATGAGCACTATGCACTATGCACTATGTGAGGTTATCCTATTAGTGGGGTGCTCAGTCCTAGATACGGCAAGCTACATGCACTAATTTATGCAAGGTGGGATAACCACTTAAACTAGTGCAAGGATGGATGCTATTGTACTATACACATATGCACTATATATATGTACATCTACTCTAAACAATGTGCACTATACACTAAGCAAGGGGCTAGTGCACAAGATTGGTATGTAAGTAAGTTGATGTTCTAGTGAGCTAGAGTGTGGGTATATAATGAGTTTATTTATCTTTTGCAAAAACATAGTATTTAGAGATAGTTTAGATATAGGTATACTCCATAGTAAAATGGAGTTGCTAAGCCAAAAAATAGGCATATTATAGAGGTGGCTTAAGCATTGATGTGTGAAAGAGATTTGCCTCCTTATTATTGGGATGAAATAGTTGTTACTAATGTATAAGTTATGAATAAGATACCATATTCATTGTACATGATATTACACATGAGAGGAGAAGTATATAGGTAAAAAGCCAATTTTTCCCATTTTAAGGTATTTGAATGTATTGCTTATGTTCATATTTCCAATGAATTGCACAATACGTTAGATCCCAAAGCAGAAAAATGTGTATTTATAGAATATCCTCTTGAGAAAAAGGGATATAGATGCTATAAACTTGTTGAATGTGAGTCGAGGATTACTATGGATCTTGTCTTTGATGAAATGAGCCGTTGGTATAATAATGTGTGCGATACAATTGGGGCTATGTGCATGAGAGTGTGATTGTGCAAAAAATAGGTTAGCAATTATGGACATTGAGTGGGCCAAATGTATTTACTAATCATGAATTTGTTGAAAAACCCTAGAGTGATAGATTATATGGTCATAGGCCACTCAACCATGTACATCACATGTATCAAGAAAAGGCAAGGAGAAGATTGGGGACTCACCTATTATGATGGATGTATCATTAGGTTTCTCTTAGGTTGATGTGGTTTTTAGCAAAAATTAGATGAAAAGTTTGAGATTCCATCTATTAAGACACTTGGTATGAGGAAGGAAAAAGAGGATAATGAGCATTGGGATAATGCTAAGGATGAAGAAATAGTTGTATGCAAGGAAAATGATACATGGGATTTGGTATGTTTACAAAAGGCAAGAAAGCTATTGGTTGGAAATGGGTTTACAAGGTGAAGCCTAAGTCCAATGGAGCATGATAAGGAAAGGTTAGTTATCAAAGGGTATGCATAGACTCATGGCATTGATTATGAGGAGAATTTTGCTCCAATGACTAAAATGGCTATTGTGAGGGTTGGCATAGTAGTGGCTACATCAAAGAGTTGGATCATGCATTAAATGGATGTTTAAAATTCCTTCTTGTATGGAGAGTTTAGGAAAAAGTTTATGTTGATCAGCCACCTAGTTATACAGATGACAATTATTTTTATCATGTATACAAGCTTCATATAGTTGTATATGGGCTAAAGCAAGCACTCAAGCATGGTATGATAGGATTACATAATATCTTGTTAGCATTGGATTCTATAGAGCACATGTTATGACCGTTGCTATGTATACATACATGACTTGATTATCATGGATGAGAGTTGGTGACCATGGGATAAAAATCGACCACGTGAAGAGTTTTCTCAAGGTTGAGTTTGAAATGAAGGATTTGGGAGAGCTATGCTATTTTCTTGGTATAGAGATAATCAAGACTTCAAAGAGTTTATGATTATCATAAAGATAATATACTTTGGATATGATAAAAAAGTATGGCATAGTTGATTTTCAGTCTTAATGTCTTATGTGTTAGACAACTACCTTATTTTGTGGTCAAATGCCTAGCCATGTGTATAATGGGTGAACTAATGTGGTCTGATGTTGAGAGTGCGTAGCTATAGAGATGATATCAAGAATAGTTAATGTTGCAAGCATATAGATTGTTCCACCATGTACTTGATAAAAGAAGTACACAAGCTTTTGGGCCACTTTTGTAATATTCCCGAAACCATAAGACCCACCCCCCCTTTTTATTTTTATCAAATTAAATGAAATTTTTTTTACATCCCCCCTGTCGATGCCACCAGCTCTGGCGGAGGGAGGGGGAGCTGAACTTGTAGTTGACGAAGGTAAGAAAATGATGATGACAACAGAAAAATGACACGACGATGAAGATAGGATTGTAGTTGTGACCAATGGGCAGGAAATTGACATGATCAATGATGGGGGGAGGGGCATACATGTGCCACCTCCAACCCCTCACTATATCTCTTTCTCCCCCAAAAGTCACCGACTGCATGGCAGGGAGGCGTTTTGGCCACCTGAGTGGAGGCAAAGGGAGGGGGCCTCGTATCACACCCCCCCTCCCCCCCCTGTGAAAGATGCGGGATCTAGAGCATGGCAAAGGTAGAAGCTATGGAGGATGGAAGATGAAGATACTACTCATGTTGACATTGACAATGTAGACAACTATTACACAAGTGAATTAGGTTTCAAGATTGAGACTTGAACTCATAAACACAATCTTGTGTAGGACTGACAATGACACAGAACTTGACAGAAAGAGACAAGTACTATTGCATTATCATCATATGAAAGTGATAGTCAAGTACATCATTATATAGGATTTCTTGGTAGCACACTACATCCACTGTGCCTATGGGATCTGTCTCTCTTCCTAGAATGAACTGCATCTCCCTAGCCTAGCTGTTCCATACAAAGGGCCATACATAGGGTGTGATTGGCAGATTCTCAACACCCCTCCTCAATCACAACCTGAAAGTACAATGTGTGTAGAGGCTTTAGTGAGAGTAGCACCTGCAAAGTGTGGGCATACCACAAACATGGCAAAACACCAGAGGCTGTCACAGAAAAGGCTAAGTGTGGGTACCATAAACATGGTGGACATCCAGAGGCTATAACAGGGGCCTCACAAAGTGTACAGAGGCTGTAGTACAAGGCTACATGAGGAGTTTTTACAAGCTTATGAAAGGAACATTAAGGCAGGTACAATGCTTTTAAAACAGAAAATGAGAGACAAGGACAAATAGGCCCTTGTGGTCTTTTTCAGCATCTGCTATTTCTTTGTCATCATGGAAAATATTCATGTCTTTAATCTTTGGTTCTTCAGCTTTGAATGATGTGGTCTTTTGGTCTTCATGGCTGGTCTTCTTCTTGTCCTTCTTCCTTTTGATCTTATGGTCTTCTTGGTCTAGTTCCTCATGGACTTTTCTTGCTGCTTCAGTCTTCATGTCCATGTCCCCCTCAAGCAAAGGTATCATCTTTGAGGTAGTTGAAATGTCTTCAAAATCTTCTGATGGATTCATTGATTGAACTTTGATGTAGACAGCTCCATGTCTTTCTGCAAGTAAGATAGCCAAGTCTTGCATGCAATGTAAATGGGCAACAAGAGTAATGTTACTCTTTATGACAGATAACCACCCAAGAGACTTCATGCTTGGCATTTCCATGATGGAATCAGCTTAAAATCTCTGAAACTTTCTAGCACAGAGTTGAAATCTAATGTGTCAAAAGACACAACCAATGGCAATGTGAAAACACACTATGTAGTATCAAAAGATACTATGGTTGAACTTGATGATGATTCTTGATGCTTTGATTTTGTTGATGCTTATCTTCTTGAATCTTTTTCTTGCTTGGAACTTT
The DNA here is from genome assembly GCF_053477565.2 of Lygodium microphyllum. Taxonomy (NCBI): domain Eukaryota; kingdom Viridiplantae; phylum Streptophyta; class Polypodiopsida; order Schizaeales; family Lygodiaceae; genus Lygodium; species Lygodium microphyllum. The sequence continues at coordinate 106,032,092 of NC_141154.1, read as the reverse complement.
AGTAACACAGTGGATCAGAGAGGCAGAGGCTTGGGTTGAGTGTCAGGAGAGAGAAAATGAAAGAAAAATGAGCTTAGGAGATTTTGGCTATGGTGCAATTAGGGTTTCTGAGACAGGGGCCTGGTTTTTTCAGATTGCAGGAGCTGTACTTGATGATTTTCAAAACTTTTTTTTATTGAAAGATATCTTACCTCATGGACTATCAAAGCCCCATAGCAATCGACCAAATCGCGGGCAGTACGGTGCGCACAGAGCAGGAAGACATAGACAGGCGCAATTTCGGACAAGAGGCGACGATTTCTGCAATGCCGACGTCAGGGCACAGTAATGTTGGGCTTTAATGTGATAGAGAGTTGCGCCTAATGTTGGGGAGCATCTTCCAAGAAGAAGTCATAAGCTAATTTGACCTATAGAGGGAGATCTCAGCCCTCTATCAGAGGTATGTCCAGGCTGGCTATGGTGGCCACAGGACAGAAGCAAAGAAGAATGACAATGCTGGAGCTATAGGAGCCCAATGTCGGACTGTTATGCAATAGAGGGAAGCGTAGGGAGTTTAGGAACAATCCTCCAGAAGGAAGCATGTGGAGAGATTGCTTTGTTTGGGAGATCCAAGGCCTCAAAGGCAAGTAGGTGCAGGTTTGGCTATGGCTGCCAAACAGGGCAGTGAGAAAAAAGAGTAGAAGATGAAGTCTTGAGGTGGACTGAGCTCAAGCTGAGCTAGATGAAAGTGAAATGGAGCTGAAGGAGTAGTGCCATGCTTGTCTAGGCTCTGATACCATGTGAAAGATGCGGGATCTAGAGCATGGCAGAGGCAGAAGCTATGGAGGATGGAAGATGAAGATACTACTCATGTTGACATTGACAATGTAGACAACTGTTACACAAGTGAATTAGGTTTCAAGATTGAGACTTGAACTCATAAACACAATCTTGTGTAGGACTGACAATGACACAGACACTTGACAGAAAGAGACAAGTACTATTGCATTATCATCATATGAAAGTGATAGTCAAGTACATCATTATATAGGATTTCTTGGTAGCACACTACATCCACTATGTCTATGGGATCTGTCTCTCTTCCTAGAATGAACTACATCTCCCTAGCCTAGCTGTTCCATACAAAGGAGCATACATAGGGTGTGATTGGCAGATTCTCAACACCCCCCCCTTAAGCAAGGGACACGTTAATTTCTCCTATCCCCTGCTACTGATTTGCAAAAGGGAGGGGGAGAGAGAGAGAGAGAGAGAGAGAGAGAGAGAGAGAGAGAAGATCCTTAAGGAAAATTCCTCTCTTGGAAGGAGTTTCAAGTATCCTCTCTCCCCGTCACTATTTTCGACATATCCCCCTTAATTTCCCTCTAGTTAGCAAAAGGTTACGGAAGTCAAGGAAAAGCGTAGGAAACTCTTGCACAAAGGAGTGCTCCGAGGGAAGAGGAGGGCTGCATTCCAAGCTCCGAAATGGCCCCAAAGTGCAAACTCTCCCAAGTAACCAAAAAGGCCGCAACCATGGAAGGAGGGTCGTAAGCAAAGATGTCACTACTAACACAAATGGGTTATTGAGTATAAATGCTAATTCGACACTCCAAAACCAGGTACCGTTACAGTGTCTAGCCCTATGAACAAAACAGTAAAGCACAATCATCATAGAAAGAAATCATACTTTTGCATCGCGTGATTTGCATAACTGGAAAGGTAGTTGTAAAGACTTGAATCAAGTTCATGATGATCATATTTTGCCACGAATCGATTAAGCATCTATGGGTTGTTGCAATACTAAGATGATTATTAGGCATGAAATTTTGTGAGTGCATCTTAGGTTACCAATATATAAATATGCAAGACCATGTAAGATGATGGCATTCTATAAACCATTAGAGAGGTTTGGCTTGCATTTACAATAGGCATGATGAATTCATGTATCTTGCACAAAGAAAGATATAAGTCACAATTTATGATTTGCATAAGTTCATTGAAATGAATTTCCAAGAATAGAAGTTTTGCATTGCATTATCAACTCAGGAAAGACTTGCATCTAGATTTGTGTGGCATCGTGGATAGTTTCAGTTGCACTACATGATAGAGATTCACCTTAAAAGGTAGATTTAATATGTGTATGCAAATTGTTGAGCTTAATTGCAAGAGGTAGTTCAATAAGTGAAACCCTAGATGATAAGCAAGCCTAGGGTTTAATTGTAAATAAGTCAAATTATTGTTACAATCATAGATTGACTTAGAGTCAAGTAAACACACTCATTGGTGTCCATCCTAGCAACTAGCCTCAATAAGTCCAATAACACTCTTAGAGGTATCATTTTAATCCATGATACAACTGATTGATGTCAACACAAGAAAATTCGAATCTCGTATTCACAAGAAAGAATGACCATTCACCACGTGACATTTGATGCTCGCAATTGCTCAAGGATTGCAAAGGGCTTAGTTTATTCTTGGCTTGTGGGAAGAATGAAAAAAAGTTTATGTTATGAATTCTTAAGGGAGTGAAACCCTATGGTAAACTTAGAAACCTCAATAAGGTTCTAAGGAGGAAAATGGTTATCAAATGACCAATTGAAATCCTAGATTGAATCATCTAAGATAGGTGATCTCAAGACAAGAACCCCAGTAAAAAGGTTGGCAAACTAGGGCAACTACCACTCGGGAACTATTGGATATAAATCCAATGGCGTAATTGATGGCTCCTATTCGCATAAGAATGAGGGTCGGAACAAGGGTATTCCCTACCCCTCAGAAGGCCATTGCAATGGAAACCAAGGCAAGAAAAACCCAAAAAGGGTGAACACTAAGTGTACAAGAAAAATAGGAACTCCACCTTGGCAGATGTCCTAAGCACTCACCTCCATTATTGCTTATGCTTGTAAATCTAGAATCACTGTCTATGAAAAGATTGTACGACCCAAGCTCACAAAGGATAATTGAATAATGAATCAAGTTGAATTCATGGAGGGTGTTAAAGATGAGGATATTCCTAAGATATGGTCATTTCAAATTCAAGGAATAATGAATCAAGATGAGGATATTCCTAAGATATGGTAATTTCAAATTCACAATAATGTCTTTTGGATTGACTAATGACCTTGCCACCTTTAACAGGCTAATGCAGGAGATTTTTAGACCATATCTTGATGATTTTGTACTTGTCTTCTTTGATGACACCTTGGTTTATTCCAAGGAAGAGGAGGATCATGAATCCCAAGTTTGCATTGTCCTTGCTCTATGCTAAGAAGAAAAAGTGTGCCTTCCTCAAGAGGAAAATCGAATATCTTGGATTTATTGTGTCAAACGAAGGAATCTTTGTAGACCTTACAAAGGTTAAGGATGTCCAAGAGTGGCCTCCACCAACTACTGTCAAGGAAGTGCATAGCTTTCTTGGATTAACATGTTGGTATATAGGATCTTCATTAAGGACTATGCCTCAATCGCAACATCCCTCACAAATCAACTAAAAAAGTAGATTGCCATAGTGTGGACACCCATCGAACAATCAAGTTTTGATCAACTCAAGCATAGCTTAGTGAGATAGCACCAATTCTAAAACTCCTTGACTTGAGCAAGGAATTTGAAGTTGTCACGGATGCTAGCTCACTTGCACTAGGCTATGTACTAATGTAAGAAGGCCATCCCATAGCATATTCTTCGAGAAAGCTAAAAACCCATGAAAGGAATTATGCTACTCATGACCTGGAGCTACTAGCAATTATTCATGCTCTCAAACTTTGGAGACATTATTTGCTTGGTAACAAGTTCTCTTTGGTCATGCACCATAAGAGCCTTAAATGGATCTTCACCAAGACTAACCTCAATATGAGGCAACCTTGTTGGATTGAATTTATGCATGAATATGACTTTGAGAATAGGTATCAGCATGGCAAAGAGAATGTGGTCGTTGATGCCTTAAGTCGCAAGACGTTCCTCAACTCTCTTATTATGTAGGAAACGCTAGCACAAAGGAGTGCTCCGATGGAAGAGGAGGGCTACATTCCAAGCTCCAAAATAGCCCCGAAGTGCAAACTCTCCCAAGTAACCAGAAAGGCCACAACCACGAAAGGAGGGTTGCAGGCAAAGATGTCATTGCTAATACGAATGGGTTATCGGGTATAAATGTTGATTTGACACTCCAAAACTAGGTTCCGTTATGGTGTCTAGCCCTATGAACGAAACAGTAAAGCACAATCATCGTAGAAAGAAATCATAATTTTTCATCGCATAATTACATAATTGGAAAGGTAGTTGTAAAGACTTGAATCAAGTTCATGATGATCATGTTTTTCCATGAATCGATTAAGCATATATGGGTTGTTGCAATACTAAGATGATTATTAGGCACAAAATTTTGTAAGTGCATCTTAGATTACCAATATATAAATATGCAAGACCATGTAAGATGATGGCATCCTATAAACCATTAGAGAGGTTTGGCTTGCATTTACATTAGGCATGACGAATTCAAGTATCTTGCACAAGGAAAGATATAAGTCACAATTTATGATTTGCATAAGTTCATTGAAATGAATTTCCAAGAATAGAAGTTTCGCATTGCATTATCAACTCAGGAAAGACTTGCATCTAGATTTGTGTGGCAATCTGGATAGTTTCGGTTGCACTACATGATAGAGATTCACCTTAAAATGTAGATTTAAGATGTGTATGCAAATTGTTAATCTTAATTGCAAGAGGAAGTTTGATAAGTAAAACCCTATATGATAAGCAAGGCTAGGGTTTAATTGTAAATAAGTCAAATTATTATTACAATCATAGGTTGACTTAGAGTCAAGTAAACACACTCATTGGTGTCCATCCTACCAACTAGCCGCGATAAGTCCAATAACACTCTTAGAGGTATCATTTTAATCCATGATACAACTCAATGTCAATACAAGAAAACTCGAATGTCATATTCACAAGAAAGAACGACCATTTGCCATGTGACATTCGATGCTTGCAACTACTCAAGGATTGCAAAGGGCTTAGTTTACTCTTGGCTTACGGGAGGAATAAAAAAAAGTTTATGTTACGAATTCTTAAGGGAGTGAAACCCTAGGGTAAACTTAGGAACCCCGATAAGGTTCTAAGGATGAAAATGGTTATCAAATGACCAATTGAAATCCTAGATTGAATAATCTAAGATAGGTGATCTCAAGACAAGAACCCTAGTAAAAAGGTTAGCAAACTAGGGCAACTACCACCCGAGAACTGTTGGATATAAATCCAATGGTGTAATTGTTGGCTCCTATTTGGATAAGAATGAGGATCGGAATGAGGGTATTCCCTACCCCTCAAAAGGCCATTGCAATTGAAACCAAGGCAAGAAAAACCCAAAAAGGGTGAGATATCTTAAGCACTCGCCTCCATTATTGTTTGTGCTTGTAAATCTAGAATCATTGTCTATGAAAGGATTGTACCACCCAAGCTCACAAAAGAAATTTGAATAATGAATCAAGTTGAATTCATGGAGGGTGTGCCAAACCACCCCCAACTAGCCACCAATCCTATCCAAGGGGATTCTAAATAACCATGACGGAAACATGGACCGAACCCACCACGAGAGGTCTCTTCGTGGATTAGTTTGAACGTAGGAGGATGCTTGGATGCCAGGGGAGGCTCTGGTTGTAAATTCCCTACCTCCGAGTCCTACATAAATGATCTACGTGACTTGAGATGGATTCTCGAGGCCCTGTTACTAGTGCAAGGGAAAAAACTTGGTTAGGTTAGAACCTGATTCATGCCTTTTTAGGGGACCGGAATAGGACTATGCCCTACAGGCAGAGAGGTTGAGTGACGCATCCCTCTCATTTCACATTCTCTTTGAACCAAGTGCGGCATGGGTCAGCTTTGGCTTGGGTATCTTTACGTAAAGTAGGATGTCCAAGACCTGACGCTAGAATGCTATCAGGAGACCTTGACCACTAGGGGCCCAAGTTTTAGGTTGATCTTAGTGCGTTCTTTCTCATGAACGTTCCATTGCGAGGCAGACTTGAGAAACCCTAGGTGAAAAACCTTGTAACATTCCATGGGAGTGCCAGGCGGCATTGCTTAGGTTAGTCTCTCGATGGACCGCTAAAAATGTGCCTAGAGAACCGATAGGCAGCACGTTACAACTTCATAAGCACCATTTTCTCCATGCTCAAAATTGTAGGTATTATATGGAGGGTTGCAAACTATTTCAATCCTTGAATCTTTATTATTATCTATTCCCCTCTAGATGAGTACTTCTTAAAAGATGACCATATTGGTAGTAAGGTTACTAATGTACTCCTTCAAGGTTGAATCCTTGCATTGGTCCATGTGCTAGTAAGGTTACTAATGTACTCCTTCAAGGTTGAACCTTGCTTCTGGTCCATGTGCCTAGATCCTCTTTGGTGTGACGACCAAAACTCGTGCTCATAGATCACATTGTCAAAACAAAAACATGACTGACCTAGATTTATTGTAGTATGACAAAAACTTGTCTATGGTGTGCATCGAGTCTTGATAAGGGTACCTATATTTGGACCACTAGGGCCTTGTAGGATTCAAATTTTCCCAAGCTTTCATTGGGAATTGCAATTTGATGCACCCCTTGCAAATGACCCTAGATTTTCTAAACTTTGGATCAAGGCTTTATACGATACAATTTTCCCCAAGATTTCATCAACCTCCTTGGGATATGGTGCACACCCCCCTTCCCCGCTGTCAAGTTTCATTGCATAAAAATGTAAAGAAGGTAGAAAACTTACTTTCTCCATTTCACCCCTTTTAAGGAGAGAGATCCACAAAATATTTAACGGTAGAAACCTTGGGCCTTGGTCCAAATAGGTCATGTTATAATACTTGCAACTTGATCTTTTAATTGCTATAATCCATCTCAGCTATGGTAATCGCCTCCTTGGTAGTAACTATGATTGGGCTCGCTATATCCAAGATTATACCATCATCGCTTCTAGCCTTTGCCCCATTGCTAGATGCACATCAATGTAATCATAGTCAATGATATCATCCATTGAGTCTCTAATGAGATTTGAGAATAGTCTTCGTCCTTCATCTCCAAGTACTCCATCATATCAGATAGTGTTAAGTATTGTATGCCCTTTATCTTAATGGTTGTCAAGGAAGTAACATTAGATTTTTCTAGGATTGAATCTTTTAACGATGATGGCACTATGAGAGCCAACCCTTGCCCTATCACCATCTAGTATTCCTTTGTAAGGTTGGTAGTGATGACCGACAAATATGTGCAAATAAAGGCACCAAAATGTGCTAAACATGGAAACATCCTTTGCAAACTAACACTTTGCTTTTGTACCCCTTTGTAAAATTTCAAATATGAAGCAATGTAAAATGTGTAGTCCAAAACACTCACATTAAATAAATGTTGAAAGGAAAAGGAAAGGTCAAACCCTTTTGTCTCATGCTAAAAATTGAAAGGTCCTTAGACCTTAGTCCATGTATGCAAATTTGAATTTTTATAATTCAAGAAAGGAAAAGGAGGTGGTTGCATCCGTGGGATTTGGGGAGGTGGGAGGTTGAGGTGGTTACACCCTCTCTCTTCCTTTATCTTCTTCTCTCACGGTTCATTTCCCTCTCTCCCATTTTGGCACAACTCTCATCTTTCTTGTTCTTGCTCCTTTCTCTTGTGCTTCATTGCAAAATTTAATGGAGAGTGAGGAAGAGGAAGAGGGTGAGGATGGTTTGAATCTATCAATCTCTTGTGTGCTTCTCTCTTGTGTGTCTTGAGGATATGGATTCTTGGTGAGAAGAAAGAGAGTTTTCTTGCAAGTTTTCATGGCCAGCAAGTGTGCTTGCAGCCTCTACCTAGCCGGTTCATGGTTCGATTTGTGTCGTGGCAGGGTGCTCTTCATTTGGTGCACTAGCCGGGAAAAGAGGCTGCTATGGAGCTTGCAAGGCAAAGCAAATCTGATAAGAAGATAAAGAAGATGAAGTTGTAGAGTTCTTGTGGTGCTTTTGAAGGAGTTCTTTGGTCAATGAAATCTGCAAACGAAAGGGAACGCTTGTGCTCAACATGAGGAAAGGAGTGAAGCTATGTTTGCAGAGATGGTGGGAAGATCAAGAACCAATGCTCCACATTGTCACACTCGACGAGTTGTAGAAGAAGAGAGTAATCGCATCGATTTATTTATTCCAAAGTTGATGCTTCTACTCTGATAGTCGAGTGGCATCTGTCTACTTCTGCTAGTATCTTTCTTCTCCACCAATCTCACATGCTTCCCTGTCCAGCACCTAGTGCATCATGTAGTAGTTTTGCTACAAAATTCCCAGGCCTATTACCATTCGCTCAATGATGCCCAAACACGCAGCATCTGGCCAGTCTTGAAAGACCGCAACATCCGGAGGAGGAGCTACATGGTCAACAAGGATGCATCTACCAATCATGGAGCTGACGAAGTTCGACGGTATGGGAAGCGCAATGGGAGCCTAGACTCCACCATAATGTGCAGAACGACGTCATTGTCCTGCATCGACGATATCACTATGGAATTGGAGTGTCCTCCCATATGCACCGCATCGTCCCCACCATCCGGGCAATGCCCCTGCCCGAAATCCAATGCCACCAACGCTATTGCCTCAACATCTACAATGACTTCCTCAAAGATGATGACACCCTCCTCAGGGATGCCATCGCATCACTCAGAGCAAGATTCTTGGTGAGAGAAGATATGTAGAGATGCGGTTCCACTATCATAAGATGAACTGGCCCAACAACGTTCATGATCATTAGAGCAAAGATCCAGCCCTGTCTGACTGTTCCCACAACTAGTGATCCAGATCTGACCCCTTACCTTGTTTCCATGGGCGGCGAATTTCCTCTTCTTTGTTTACTATAGCAGCACGCAGACTCTTCCTCTCCACTTGTGGCCCTACAGCGAGGATATGGCGGAAAGATTTTTCCCTTCTTCCATTAGCGTCTATCAATTTTTCTTTCCTTATCTCTTCCACACAATACGCTATCCAAGATATTTTAATTTAATTTTTACTTTAAACCTTTGATCAAAATAACCCTCTCTAACACCCATTCATGTGCATCTTCTTCCTATCTTCTATTGATCCCTTCTCTTCACGAGATTACCATCCTTGATACACACAGAAATTCCTATAAATCTCCTTTTTTAAAAAATTATTTTTTATGTTTTGCTCATAATAAAACCACTTTTCCTTTAATTAAAAAAAACTGGGTGGGAGAACTCTATTATAAAATCCTTCATAAGGGTGTGCTTACATGTAATATAGCCTAAGCTCAACGTCCTAGTTGTGTATTTCTATTTTTTGTGTTATTCCCCTCCTTATCCAATGGAAATTCAAAGATCCAAGAAGAAAATGAAGATTGAATAAGGAAGATGAAGGTTTTTTTTCAAGAGCTAATCGTGGTTCTTCTTCAAGTTTGTTCGCGGGGACGCTTCACACTTAAGGGTGGGAGGAAATGATGACCGACAAATATGTGCAAATAAAGGCACCAAAATGTGCTAAACATGGAAACATCCTTTGCAAACTAACGCTTTGCTTTTGTACCCCTTTGTAAAATTTCAAATATGAAGCAATGTAAAATGTGTAGTCCAAAAGGCTCACATTAAAAAAATGTTGAAAGGAAAAGGAAAGGTCAAACCCTTTTGTCTCATGCTAAAAATTGAAAGGTCCTTAGACCTTAGTCCATGTATGCAAATTTGAATTTTTATAATTCAAGAAAGGAAAAGGAGGTGGTTGCATCCGTGGGATTTGGGGAGGTGGGAGGTTGAGGTGGTTACACCCTCTCTCTTCCTTTATCTTCTTCTCTCACGGTTTATTTCCCTCTCTCCCATTTTGGCAAAACTCTCATCTTTCTTGTTCTTGCTCCTTTCTCTTGTGCTTCATTGCAAAATTTAATGGAGAGTGAGGAAGAGGAAGAGGGTGAGGATGGTTTGAATCTATCAATCTCTCGTGTGCTTCTCTCTTGTGTGTCTTGAGGATATGGATTCTTGGTGAGAAGAAAGAGAGTTTTCTTGCAGGTTTTCATGGCCAGCAAGTGTGCTTGCAGCCTCTACCTAGCCGGTTCGTGGTTCGATTTGTGCCGTGGCAGGGTACTCTTCAGGTAGGCTATTCTCCCTTGTAAGTGATAGAAGAAGTCATTGGACTTGCATATTTTTTTCTCCCTTCCCCTATCATTGCATCCAATGCAAGTAGATTGATAGCCAAGGTAGAGTGACATTTCACAATATCAAAGGGCATCTTACATACCAATCAAACAGTGCAAAGGAATCCATGACTTATTAGATCAATCAATGGAATACAAGTAAGTGGCGAAGGTGCTCATAAACTCCTTCATTACCTAGAGATCGGGATCTAATATTGTAAGCACATGCTCCAAGTTGAAGGCCTTCAAGAACACCTCAACATTCTCACTACATTAGTAGCTAGCAAACCATGTGTCATGGATCCAGTTGTTGAAATCCACAAGAGCATCACAGAGTAAGTAGGAGGGATGTGTTGTATGTTTAGAGAGAGATTATGAAATAAAATAATGAAATAAAAATTAAGGCTATTTTTATCTTAAAATTTATAACTTCTAAACCATTAAGAGACTATTTACACATGATATTTACTTATAAATTTAACATGCATACATAACTATGCTAGTGTTGCACTTGCCACTTTTTTGGCTAATATTTGGAGGGAGCCTCCTTTCTTCCCCCTACCCCTTAGCACTTGCCACTTTTTTGGCTAATATTTGGAGGGAGCCTCATCTCTTCCCCCTACCCCTTGGCATATGGGCATTTGTATGTATGCATCTTATCTTTAAAAACTGCTTATACATGTTCAAAACATTTACTATATGTGTGTAAGTATCCACAAGTAGTCTGTCTACTAATTTTGGAGGAGAGGTGTCCCCATCACTCCCTCAGTGGGCTTTTTGGCATATAAATCTTATCTTGATTTAAATACGCATCTATATATGCTCCAAAACTTTAGAATTGAATGCATGAATACACATATCTCTTTATTTGGAGAGGAGGTGCCTTTTTGCCCTCCCTCTTGTGGAGATTCCAATGCATGTGTATTTTCTATTTTAAAAAAACATGTGTATACATGTTTAAATAATTCTAAATAAAGTGATAAACATATGAAAAAAAAAAGAACATTACAAGTGTAAGTTATTTCGAAATAGTTGTATTTTATTAACCAAGAATCCAAAAATTTTGTGCATTAGATTACAACTTCATGAGTTGGTATACTTAAGGAGACTCCACAATTTCTAAAATGTGTGAAGCCACACACACATTCCACTAGTAAGTATACTTAGCTTTGGCTTTGAGTCTCCCTACCATTTAATTTGAAATAGAGGCTAACAAGTTGATTCAAAGTTGATTTTCCACTATACTTAATATGTATGCCTGTACTATCATGTGAATGTTTCTCCTTGTAGTTGATATTATATAACAAGAATTCTAGAGTGTTGTGACTTGACACTCTAGAATTCTTGTTACACTTTAGAGTATTACAATTTTTCCTAAAATAAATATTCTTTATTGTGAATCAACGCTCTAGAATTCTTGTTACATAATATCAACTACAAGGAGAAAGAATCCACACTTTATTTTGAAAATAAAATGATTTTTATAAAGTTCATTGGATCTTTTGTTGAGAGATAGGCTTCCTCTTGTGCAAATTGTATCAATAAAATGGTACCATGAGGTTACAACTTCTATTAACATATTCTTTTATTAAGAATAAGATCTAGGCGCATAGAATAGGAGGCATATCCAATCAAAAGTCCATGAAAAAGGGCTAGATATCCAAGGAAAAATGAGAAAACCTATTAACCGTTAGATGAACAAGGTGCAAAATCTGGAAAATCTAAAGCAAAAGACAAAGGCCAAGGCAAAGTGAAACGGAAGACCTCGGGGGGTTCACTCATGAATATATGTATATATAACATGAGTTCAAAATAAGGGATTTTTAAAACACCATTTTTTACATATAGAAGGGTGTCATATAAAGGGGTTACTTACAGATTGAATAGAAAAGGGTTGTGTTTTATTCAAGAAAAATTCACAAGTTAGGATATTTATAAATAGGCCATGAATGAATGTTATATAGAGAATATATATATAGTGAAACCCCCGAGCGGAAGACAAAGGTGCGCCAAGAAAAATCTAGAAACACAAGAAGCGCAGAAAAGTCCCAAATAAGGGAAAAAGGCGCACAAGGAAAAGCGCAAGTCAATACTTTTGTAAAAGAGCGCAAGCGCATCGTGATTTAATTTAAGGAGTGCCGGGCTCTCACCCGCGTGCAATTTGTAAAGGTAGATGGGCGGTAGGAAGGAAGCTAAGAAGATAGGAGAACAATGGGAAAAAGGGCCTAGGGCCATGGTCGGCCATGTAAAAAAGGGGATAAGGGGATGACTGCCCAAAAGGTGAAAAGTGAATGAGAAGCTCATTCTTGTGTGTGGCCAAAAGTGGCTCTCCTTTTCTTCTTCTTCTTCTTCTTCTTGCTTGCTTGAGCTTGTGCTTGAGAGAGGGAGTGTGAGAGTGTGAGGAAGTGAGTCTGTGAGGGTGAGAGACCGGGGAGGAGAAGCTCTCCATCCTCTCCTCTTTTCTTTTCTTCTATTCTCTTCTCTTCTCTTGCTCGCGACTATGGAGCTTGGAGCATGGAGCTTGAGAATGGAGCTTGCTTGAAGCTTGCACTTGGATCGTGGAGCTACCGGAGTGCAAGAGAGAGGAGGTAACTCGATCGACATGGAGGTGAGCTCACTACACCCGTAAGGTAGGCATTGCACGTTGGATATGTGAGAGGTAGCCATGGCCGCTCGGCTTGAAATGCTTGATCAATAAGCAGTCCGTAGGTCTCGAAGTAAAGCTTCGTAGCTCCCCTCCATTTTGGTTTCGTTGTTGCTGGGACCGACAGAATCGAGCCTTGAGCACTGCGCACATCAAATCCAGCACAGAAGTAGGGTTTGCAACCCGAATTGGTGCTCAAGATAGTTAGGAGATTTAGGAGGCTTTAATCCTTGGAGCAAGTATTTTGATTTGTTGTCGAATATTAGAGTAGGATCATCCATCTCCATCTCTAGTTTTGATTTTGGTTGCATTAGATTAAGATTAGGATAGGAAAAAGAAGAAAAACAAAAGGGTTCTACTGCTACTGGAAACAGGGAAATAGGGACACAGATTCAGATTTTTGGTTGGAAGAGTATGAGGGATTAATTTTTGAGGTTACAGCAGGCTGGGATGGGGCAATAAGAGGCCCAGGGAACTAGGAAAGACTACATTTGACATTCTGCCTTCTGAGAAGAGAATGAGCTTGAGAGCCAGGGGAGAGAGAGAGAGAGAGAGCTGCAAGGAGATCGTTGAAGTGCCGATCGATTCGAGCACCACATTGATTCCAAGTATGCATGGCAGTTCCTTCTTTTGTTTTGCACCTATTTGAAAGGCACGAGACGATTCCGTGTAGTAGGCGTTGACCTTGAGGCATCACGCACAACCCGTGGGCCATCGTCCATGCCGTCGAACCAGTTCGTCCAATTCCCAAAATCGGACCACCCGATTTTTGGAGTCGGACCGTCCGACTACTAGAATCGGACCACCTCGTCCGACTGAGAGAATCGGACCACCCTGTCCGATCCGATTCCCAAAATCGAACCACTGCGAGAATTGCACACTATTGTCAAAATCGGACCCAGTGCCAAAATCGGACCACGTATCCTGTCGAGGAGTCGGGCCACCCTGTCCGACTAGGGAAATCAGACCAAAGTAGAAATTGGACCCAGTGCCAAAATCGCACCACCCTGTCTGATTTTCACAATCGGACCAGCCATCTGAGTCTCACAACCGGACCAACCCGTCCGATTCCCAGAATTGGACCACCCTGGCCGAGTCCCAAAATCGGTCCTCGACCCATTACCACTGGAACCACTTAACTTGGCCCACCTGACTTGGCCCTTGGCCCACTTGACCACTCGGCCCTCAGACAACCAGACTCGAACTGGCCGAATTTGACAATCGGACCAGTTACATTCGGCCCTTTCTACTCGACCCTCAAACGGGCTGAATCGGGGATTCGGCCCCTGCAACTCGGACTTGTTGGGCCAAATTTGGATTTTTTCAATTTTTAACCCGTAGACTTGAAACTGACCGAGAGACCATATAGAACTGAAACCATATCATAGATCAATCTCATTGGGCTGAAACTTAGAGTAAGTAGTTCAAAATTTGGCTATAAAGGGTCCTCCAAATTGTGCATAGTGTTTACCGTAATGGTCCTGCGGGCCAGGGGGACTGCCCCCCCCCTCAGACCCCCGCAGAGGGGGCTCTGCCCCCCTCCGCACCTCCCCCAAGTAGGCTAGAGAGAAAACGCGCATTGTGATAGGTCCTCCAAATTGGACCCTAGTGTAGTAATGGCTCTACACGAGCATGGATTTTCACTTGCAAAAGAGCAACCAAAAGCCCATACCCGAACAAAGAGAAACAGAGTCCCTAGAACATCAATGGGCCAATCTAGCCAACAAGGGCAAAAAGGACACACTGCAAAAACACATACGTGTTGCATTCGGACTGCATCTAGTCAAAGCGGAAAGCAACAACATCAAGCTACAATAACAAGAATGACTAGATATGACAGTCTTGATGATAGATGCTCCTTGAATAGCACTGCACTTATGATCCAAGACATCAGTGGAGAATCCAAATCTGGTCGTGCAATTGGGGACTCAAGGGCATTTATCAGAAGGCTTAAATTTACAAGCCAAGACCTGGAAGACAAAGACATAGTACCACCTGCTTATCTTAGGGTCAAACTCACCGCGAAAAGAGAGCATACTATTGATGCTCTGATTGATGACAGAGCAGATTTTAATATCTTGACCTATGAATCATGGACCCTACTAGGCCAACCAGAGCTCTCACCAACTAATGCAACTCTTAGCCCTTATGGGGGACACCCATAAGCACTCATAGGGAAGTGCAAAATCCTTGCGACAATTGAAACTGAAAGCTTGCCTATCCTATTTCATGTTCCTCCAAATTGTGCTAATTATGGGAAGGAAACCCTCCTAGGAAGACCCTTCAAAAGGGCAACCAAGTGTGAGGCCAACTATGTAGCACAGAGGATACACCTAACACTACCAGGTGTGAGGATAGTCACAACCTTTAGCAAGGGTGACCTCATCGAACCTCGAGGGAAAGGCAAGGAGGGTGCTGACATAACAGTCAAGCCTGCTAACGAGAGTAAGGACTTGTTGGAAGAGTTGATACAAGCACAGGTCAAACAACGAGAACCAGTGAGTGAGGCCATGCCTGAAACAAGAAGGTCAAGAGACAATGCCAAGGATGGGCTTTGGACTTACAAATATCGTAGAAGACCCCAAAAGAAGCCCAAGCCTTATAGACGAAGGCATCGATGGAGGATCAACACAATGCCATGATGGATATCCAAAGCATTGCTACATGCTCAAGGGTATTACACAGGTAACCGATGGATTTGGGTGCCAAAACCCCTTGCTAAACCTCCCTTGTCAACCGAAGGCTAGATCATATCAAGAGCAAAGAAGCGTAGGAGGATATATAAACGAAAAACCAAGTCTCGAGTCAACAACAGTGGAGTGACCGAGCCCCTCATGGTCGAAATCAAGAAACCAAACGGGACCAATCGGAGGGTAGATCCTCAACCTAGCGTGCTTGACAAGCAGACATTAGATGTAATCGTTGAGGATACACAAAAGCCACTAGTGCCCAAGGAGCCTTTGATTCCCTAAGAGGATAGCAGGCATCATAGGCACAACATTGCTCATGGTAAGGTTAAATGCTCAACAAAGCAAATAGCAAAATCATCTAACAGCCACGAGCAAATCTCCCATCCAGTGTCAAAGCCACTTAGGAGTCCCAAGTCTCCTACACCCTCTTCCCCTAAACGGACACAGGAAGCACAACAGTCGTCAAGTGCGGCTACTCAATCCCAATCCCTACCTACATTAGAGCTTCCAAATGTCCAAGAGGTAGGACACGACACCACCCTTAGCTCTCAACCTAAGGATATGCCTGTGCAATCCACCGTGTCTAGCTCAACTGATACTCGATCTACGCAAGTGAATTCTCTAAGGGCAACAAAAGACATGACCACTTCCAATCGACCTAAGGACTTGACACCGCAATCCACCAATAGGAGCAAGTCCACTGAACTAGCTGCTATTACTTCCAATCAGGGATCACAATAGTCATAGCCCTTGGGCATGACAATGCCCCTTGCGAAACGTGTCCTTAGTAGTTTACCTGTGGAGGAGGTGTCGCAACCAACTTCATTGACAACTCTAGCACTTCCAAAGCGCCTAAAGTCTAGACTGGAGGAGTTAAACAGAAGGGAAGAGCTAGACTCTCCGAAAAGGGAGGCAATTGTACCCTCACAAACCTAGTGAGGCTATTCAGCAAGCCACGGCTATGTCCCATAAGGACACACTAGAGAAAGAGAATGCTGAGGCCCAACCAAGCACATCAACGGTTGACCTAGTCCAGGGTCCTGAGTCATTGAGAGATACACCTTCACTGACCAAGAAAAAGAGGAAAAATAAGCGAAAACAACAGCAGTTACAGGCGGTTGTGGACCCCAAGAACATTGACACCAAGAGTGCTAGAGAGCTAAGGAATAAAGCATCGAGTCCATCCACCAATGACCCCATTGATGCCTCTCCTAATAGCGGTGAAATCTCAGACACATCCATGTGCTCTGAGAAATCAAAGCAGTCGTTACCATCAACGGTTGCTTGCAACACTCGATCCATGACAACACAACTCGCATTGACCAATCAAGAGTGGATACAACACTGTCACAACAGGGTGACAAATTTATACCAGTCACATCCAAGGAGAACCATGACGCAATAACGAAGCCTCAAGAGAAACATGGAAACCCCAAGAGCATAAGAAATCCTAGCGTTGACCAATCTTGCTCGTCTAGGCCTAAGCCCCCAACTATGCTAAAGCCCAGGCAAACTCCTAAAACATTGTATGAGATAGCAATCGAGCAAGCCCTTGTTGAACATAGAAGTGTCGCAGAATGCTTAACCAAGTTGGATACTAAGCTCAAAGTGTTCACACGTGTCTATGTCCTGGCAGACATGGCACATTCCCTAAAGAGCAGCTTGAAGAATACTTGCCATTTCCCTTACCCTGGGAAGAGCAACATCTTGACGAGCACTATAACAGGCTTCTGCATGAACGCATGCGACTCATCTCTAATGAGGAAGCCGATGAACTACGCTTAACTGTAACATTCAATTATGTGCTCTAGAGATAGAGCAACTAAAGCGACAATCAGAGGGTCCAAGTCAATTTGAACAACGTTGCAACGCCGAACTAGGAGCCCAGATCATGATAGTCTCAGAGGAGTGATTGGCCAAATGGCGGTCTCAAAAGAGACCCAACCTATGTGACACCAACTTCCTTTTGAGTGCTGGCAGTCTCAGAGGAGTGATTGGCCAAATGGTGGTCTCAAAGAGACCCAACCTACGTGGCACCAACTTCCTTTCGAGTGTGTTGACTGCCATTCGGGGTATGGACTTAGCTTAAAACTAGCCAAGAGAACTCTCTGTCTGATAAGGTTCTCACTGAGGAGGAGTTACATGTTGCCAGTAGACTCGGACAAGGTTCCATGCTACTCGATGTTGCAAAATATCTATTGGTATTGAGTAAGCTGCCACGAGTACTAGATGCATGTGCCATACTCTAGTATAATTCGGAGTTCTATAATTGGCTTTTATCCTCCTGAAGTGACATGGATTTGTAGATATGTATATAAATAAACAATGACTTTTGTGACCCTATATAGACAATATCAATGCATACAAGCAATGATAGTCAAGCGCAAGGAGAAGAGTTGGGTTCAACAGGCTAAGCTCCTCAGGTCCTCCTCTCACCACACATTTAGAAGTTGTGTGACCATTCCTGCCTCCAGGTGGAGGGCATGCAACCCTCATTACCACCATAGGAAGCCCTGACCAACATCTCTAATGGTGTAGACAAGGTACCGTCCCTTTCTATACACCTTTCCCCCTTTCCGGTCTATCCTTCCGAGGATGAGCCCTGCCCCACTCCATGACAAGCAGTCCACGTAACTTAGCATGAGTCAAGATCTGCTAATGGTGGTGGCTGGAGGCCAAATGAACATCATCATGGGGGTCATCCCTCTACAACAAACACTGCATGCCTCACCTCTCCCCTTCTCGTCATGTGCACTTGATAACCCATTGTATAATCCCTTCCATGTGAACAGTTTTATCCTGCCTCAAGGCCTAATCCTTGGTCTACATATTGCAGGTCCCCCTACGGTAGCCGACATGGAGCACCCATTGCAGCTGGCTTGCAAGGACACTATTCGCCGTCGAAAGGAGCATGTAGCACAAGCTCCTCCACTGGAATGCTACGTACCTACCCTTAAAAGGTATGCAAAGAAATGAGGCCCCAAGCGACACCGCCTCAGACGTAGGCCAAAAAATCCCAAGGCTAGGGAAATAGAAGCTCAAGGGAGCACATGGGGCATGGCAACACCGGTCATGCAGGCTCCCACCAGACACTCGGGCACCAGGTGCTCAAAAGAGGAGAGGGCAGCTCGAGACAAGCGGGAATTTGATGCATTGTTTAAAAGCATTCTGGAAACAGTTGCGGCCAGAGACTACACCATTCAGGTCCCATCCGACATCTTCCCTGCCCAACCTCACAGGAGCCCCTCACTAGCACAGCCTTAGTCGCCCGACCACCCAGACTCGCCCCGCCTCGTACAAATAGAGTAGCCCCATGTTGTATAAAAGGCTTATCAAATGCTACTTGGCCATGACTTTTTGTCTTTAAATGGATAAGTGCTAACATGTTCCTCGATTGTACATACTTTTCATATTTGCGTTTAATATATTTCACATCTTTAGCAAAAGAAAAAGCTAATCAAGCGCAGGTGATAAGTATCTAAGTCAACACCAAGGAATTCAGATAAGTGATGTCTCCTTGCATTGCACTGGTTTATTATAGTTGCAGCATATGTCGTGCATGTACTCTCATGAAGTGACAAGCGGGTGCAGGATGACACAGGTCTTTGTGAGAAAGTGTTCAATGCCCAAGTCACCGCAAGACCACCAACCCCACAAAGAGCCGCGACAAAGTCACGCTGCCTAAAGCAAATCACCTGTGTGAGTGCCCACATCGCATGGCCCAAAGCATGATCTTAACCACTTCCTCTTTCTGGGTTACACTCTTCGTCGGGCACTCACGGCAGCTGTTACCCCAATTGTACCAACATCGCACATTCCAAAGAGGGTTGCAATATCTCAAGTGTATCTCCCCATCTCAACGACTGCTTCTCTAACAACGAGGCTAGGGCACAATCATCACTGTAATATCCATTTCTTGAGCCTTCGAAGCTTGACATTCCCCAACCCATTAAAAGGTTGATAGCCTCAACATATTGCAATGGTTGTACTCAAGCAAGTCCAAAAAAAGAGAGAAAAAATAAAAAAAAAGTACAAGAAAAATAAAACGGAAAAGGGGGAAAAAAAAGAAAAGAAGAAAAAGATACGAAGCACCCACGATCATAGCACAGAACCTAGGGGTCCTCAAATTAGGCATGTCCAGTGACCTTGGTCGGCTGGCTCCATCCCTAGTCCCCTAGCCCTTTAGCATCACCCACAATTGTTCAGGGCACATTAAGGGTAGGACATACCTAGGGAGCTTGCCTCGCCTATGGTTAGACCTATCACCCTGACCCATTCGCACGATTCCCTCTTGCACTCTGCCTTAATACCATTGCAATCAATTGTGGTAAGCACCGCACGAATGGCCATGAAAAGTACACCATCCTCATCAAGCAAGTCTAATAGCTCCCAGCTACCAAAAGTGCAGTGTCCCTATGTTCAATTATGCTACGTCGTGCAGTCACAATGCAAAGGATGTCTCATACACCTTCACGTGTACTTCTTCTCAACATGGACAACTTTTCTTTATCCACACATTGTTACGAGAAACCAGCCCGCGGTCTTCTAACTACGTACTATCTAAGTATGCACAAGCACTCACATAATATCTGCACCAAAATATATACACAGTTTGGGTCCTCAAGTGCAGGACAATACTCTCAGCTTGCTTAGAGTTCGATCTGTCTCCCAAACTAATTGAACCATGTCTTGTGCACGATAGAGAAGACTAGCACTACCCCTAGGGAGAGACCATCTATGAGAGGTTTTCAATTGCAGGTATTGAAGACTCCAACGAAAGTGTCTTTCACTCTTCATCGACACCCAATTCTGAACTCTTATCCTTTATCATCCTGCAAGCCCGCCAAGAATCGTCATGTGCAGAATCCCTAACAAACCAACACTTGTGCTCGCCATCAGTGCAATCCCCAACAAAGAACAACCCTACCACCACCTCCAACAACCCTACCACCAGCCACCTAGGCCACCAACATGCCCCCAATGACCTTCCTCCACACCACCACCAACACTCCTCCATGACAACCATCGATGTCCCTACCCACATCTTCAGTGCATGCCAAAGCCTACTACCTACGACGGTGAGTGCCATGGGACTAGCACTCGTCTAGGAGGGGGGTAATGTTAACCATTAGATGAACAAGGTGGAAAATCTAGAAAATCTAAAGGAGAAGACAAAGGCCAAGGCAAAGTGAAACGGAAGACAAAGGCATGCCAAGAAAAATCTAGAAACACAAGAAGCGTAGAAAAGTCCCAAATAAGGGAAAAAGGCACACAAGGAAAAGTGTAAGTCAATAATTTTGTAAAAAAACGCAAACGCATCGTGATTTAATTTAAGGAGCGCCGAGCTCTCACCCGTGCAATTTGTAAAGGTAGATGGGTGGTAGGAAGGAAGCTAGGAAGATAGGAGGACAATGGTAAAAAGGGCCTAGGCCACGGCCAGCCATGTGAAAAAGGGGATAATGGGATGACCGCCCAAAAGGGATTTAGAGTTTTGTATGTAAAGTTGAAAAGTGAATGAGAAGCTCATTCTTGTGTGTGGCCAAAAGTGGCTCTCCTCTTCTTCTTCTTCTTATTCTTCTTCTTCTTGCTTGCTTGAGCTTGTGCTTGAGAGAGGGAATGTGAGAGTGTGAGGGAGTGAGTGTGTGAGGGTGAGGAACTGGGGAGGAGAAGTTCTCCATCTTCTCCTCTCTTTTTTTCTTCTCTTCTCTTCTCTTGTCTTGCTCGCGGCTATGGAGCTTGGAGCATGGAGCTTGAGGATGGAGCTTGCTTAAAGCTTGCACTTGGATGGTGGAGCTACCGGAGTGCGCGGGAAAGGAGGTAACTCGATCGGCATGGAGGGAAGCTCACTACACCCGTAAGGTAGGCATTGCGTGTCGACTATGTGAGAGGTAGCCATGGCCGCTCGACTTGAAATGCTTGATCAATAAGCAGTCCGTAGGTCTTGGGGTAGAGCTTTGCTCCCCTCCAAAACCCTAACCCTAGAGTCTATATATTAAAAGAATAAAAACTAATGAAACAAGCTCTTCATGTGCGTGGAAAATTTTCCTTCTTCACTTCTTGCAACTCTTGTGTCCTGAGAGGGAGAATGAAGGAGAGGGAGTGTGTGGAGTGAGGAACAAGGTTATACAAAGCTCCTTGTATCCTGTCTTCTTGTTCTCCATTCCATCTCTTTGGCAAGTGCTTAAGAGATCAAGAGCATGTATGAGAGAGTGATGGACATGGATTGATAAGCCTTATTTTTCTTCTCTTCATCTCCTTAACCTCATTGTGGGTGTCTCCTCTCCATCATAGCAACATGGAAGTAAGATCAAAGGTGAAGGAGTGTACATTGGATTGAGGGCATGGCTACCAATATATGACTACAATGTGGTAAGTGTAGCTAAGCATGTTCTCTCATTGTTTAGAGCATACTATGTGAGATATAACCGTGAGTGGTTAGGTTGAAACTCTTGAATTGATAAGAGTGTGTTCAAATAGTCTTGACATCAAGCACATTCTCTCATTTTTTAGTCATGAATCTAATGTGTGAGTAGGCTAAGTGAGAGATAGATATGACTACATATCAAGCACATTCTCTCATTTTTTAGTCATGAATCTAATGTGTGAGTAGGCTAAGTGAGAGATAGATATGAGAACATAGGTTCAAACTCTTGAATCAATAATAATATGTCTAAGTGGTCCTAATATCAAGCTTGTCAAGGGTGACATTTTGATTCTATTTCCAACACAAGGACACATTGGCCACATAATCTCTCATATGCTTCATTGCAAAATAGAAGGGATGTGCATGCACTAGTCATACTTAGGAGCAATGAGTGTATATTATTTACATTTATTTTATAATGAAAATAAATAAATAAATAAATAAGAAATAAAAATGATGGCATCCATGCTATGTTGAAAGATCTCAAAGGATTTATTGATTTCACCCTTGTTATATTGCCTACTAACACTAGCAAGCAAGCCCCTTATAGTAGGGACATGTAGAGAGAGAGAGAGAGAGAGAGAGAGAGAGAGAGAGAGAGAGAGAGAGAGAGAGAGAGAGAGAGAGAGAGAGAGAGAGAGAGAGAGAGAGAGTGTGTGTGTGTGTGTGTGTGTGTGTGTGTGTGTGTGTGTGTGTGCATATTTACAACACTTTGCATGTGGACTGGTCTTGGAAGTTGCCTTATTTGTTGCCAACTATAGTCCGTGCAAAAAAAAAAGTAAAGAGGAAAAGTAAAAAAAGCAAGTGTTGCTCTAGTTAAAAGTTTTCTATGCTACCTATTCCTAATCTTATCGCTCACCAACATGTTCATAATCAGCCTCATTGTGGTTTTATTCGCCATCTTGTTTTGTTATTATTGCAAATAGTATCCCCTCAAAATTTTCTATTATAGCCTAATATGCAATTAGAGATAAGCACATGTTATTGTTGACATCGTCGTCATCATCTTCACAAATGATATCAACACCATGAAGTTGCCTATTTTTGTCAAACCAAAGTCCAAAAAACGTATTGGATCTCCTCTCCCTTTTGTCCAGTGGTCACTAAAGCCCTCTTTCCTTTAGTCGAGTGGAAATTTTTCTTTATTGCACATGGGAAAAAGAAAGAAAATGCGTTGCTATCAAAGTAGTCCATACTACTTGTTGATGCTTGTTGGGGCTGCCATTGTCATCTATAGTGAAAGTGACATCTCTAAGACCTCCCCTATAAGTTTGAACTATTGGGATGGGCTGAATTAGATTGTTTCTTTGTTCATGTTCATCAACATCAACCACAATATCTTCATCAACATCATTTCCATTAGTTTGTTGCCCCATTGCATGCTGCTCATGCTATCTACTTGTTGGCACCTAAGGAAGCTTGCTTTTTTATTAGTATTACCATCTACCACATCTTCCTTGGTTGCCATGTTGCTATATACAAGGAATTGAAGGTGTTTGGTGATGTATCAATTGCACTAATGTTCCCAGGTTTAAAGATTCCTATTGCTTCTATTCACACTAGTTAGAAGTGGCTGATTGTTGCCCTCCTTCATCCTTATCATTATTATCATCAAACAATGACATTTTCATCAACAATCAATCATGTCATATTCATCAACATCCAATCATGCTCTTGTTATGTTGATTTTCTAGCACATGTTGGGATAGAAAGCACCTCTAACTACCATAATCTTCATTATCATTTTTTTTAGTATCTAGAACACCCTCTTTATCATTAGCATCATCATCATCATCATCATCTTTGACATACCCTTTGTTATCAACATCATCATTATATCAACATATTCCTTGTGAAATGTTATATTGCCCATGATTGAATCAAGGTAGACGTGGAAGCACCTACTATTGCCTATCGTCTTAATCATCCTCATCTTCATAAAAAGAAGGTGGTATTTGATGATACACTACACACTAGTGCATAATGCATATACACACATACACATGCATGGTGCATAATGCATACATACACATCCATGGTGCACATTGCACATTGCACAACGCCCCTACACTAGGACACATCAACAACCCCACTTAACACACTAGGCCTTGCATTGCATCTTGTATCTTAGTACCTTGTGCACCCTACATTAATCTACTATGGCACACACATACACATCGATTTGTGCACACATGTCTCCTACTCCTCTCAAACAACGAGAACTTTCCCTATTCACAAGGGGTGATTGATGGATAGGAGGAAAAAGGAACAAGGCACCCTGTAGCACCCTATATACCATCCTACATAGTTTAACCACACCTAGAACCTTGCACTCAACTCTTTTTGCACAAAAATCCCATCCTAGTGCATATACCTTGTGCATTGACCCTATCAAAGTCCATTATAACTAGTGTACGCCCTCCACACATGCATGAGCATTGTACACTGAACTAGTGCATTAGTGCACTCAAGTATACAAGCACAACACTCCATTGTAGTACACCTAATCATGCAGCTTAGTGCACTACATTGTGTAGAAGTGCATACAATGCCTATAGTGCATATAGTGCACATTGCTCACTTTTTTTATGTTGCAAAAAACTCTTTCGTATTATTCCAAGTGGATCTTCACGAAGTGAATGCAAGATAACACAAATTATTGAGCTAGTGGATTAAACTTGCCAAGCAACCCAAACCACTACTTATCTTGGAGAACTAGCAAATACAACACCACCAAGCAAAGGACAAGGTGAAAACTCACCAAGAATAAAACTTTCAAGTCCACACCTATAAAGGCCATCTCCTACATACAAGTAAATCTTGGACAAGTATGTCTTGTGGCTACTCTCTCTTCCCACAATGAATACCCAACTCTAGTAACAAGATGGGCCTTCATCATTAACAAAGGTTTTCCTTGGCAACTTCAGTCTTCAACAATCAGCCTTTAAGCTTCACGGTACCTAACCTCTAGTCCCAATAACTACTATATCACTACTTCTTTATCACTAACTGATAGTTTTTTTCCTCCTTACCCTTATAATCATGTCATATTTATCAAGACTAAAAACCTTCTAATGCAGCATTTTAAAGTAAAACAAAAGAAGAAAAAGAAAATGTACACTCATAGACATATGCCTAGGGTTCCTCAAGTTAGATTTTCCTAGTGGCCTCCATTAGTCGTGCTCAATCCCTAAACCCCTAGCCTTGACTCCTATTAATGTTACAGAAACTTAGAGTATATCAAGGATAGATTACACTTAGGGAGTCATGGCTTGCCAGTAGTTAGACATGTCTCTCTAAGTCAAGATCATAATTATATTCATTTCTTTCCAAATCTCTCACGAATAGTAACTTGACTCACAATGCATCAAGTTGCAGGGTGTGGGAGTTACCTAGGTAGGGGATCTCAAAGGGGGCCAATGCCCCTCGGATGGGGTTTGGGGGCAATGTTGGCCCCTAACAGTAAAGGGAATACTTCATAGAATATTCCTTGGTCGACTATGGGAGGTTCGTAATATGGTTAAACAAGACAACAAGACTATCTTCTTGAGCTCTAAAAGGAAGACCCCTCCAAATCCATCATCAATCTATCTTTTACCAATTAGAGTTCTTCCAACTAGCCTTAAGCTCTTCGCTTCTATCATCTATCTAAATCACCATCTAAGCTTCATAGTGGAAGCGCATGAGTGGATGGCCATCTTTGTATCAATTCATTTGAAATTAAAGCAATTTTTATTATTCTCATATTTGCTGTGTATTCTCTAGTCCTTGCTCTTTCCTTCTATAGTACATACTAAGTCAAGATTTTAAAAGTATATAAATTACTATGCATATTTTTATTTATATGTGTTATGTACCTTTGTAGCATATCTTGAGGTACATGGACCATAGAAAAGGGAAACATCGAAGGTTGTTCTATACAAGGAATAGAAAATTCACATTGGATAGCACATGGTGCATATCAAAGAAAATTTGATCATGGTGAAGGAGTTGATGGTAGCAATCCAATGATCCAATTGCTATCTTGGTGGTACAAGACCATAGTGGCTCAACTTTCACAACATAAGAAAGTAAATGAAAGTGCTAATGAACTAGATGGAGACATGATTGAATCACATCATATCACTAAAAGAGTGCATAATGATGTCTCAAGTGCCAAAGAAAACCATGCCAAGCTTCTAGAAGGCAAAAAATGGGTTCAAAAAGGGCTAAGATAGTAAGATAAAAAATGCATTCAACATGAACACAATTCATTGTTTGAGAGAGAGAGAGAGAGAGAGAGAGAGAGAGAGAGAGAGAGAGAGAGAGAGAGAGAGTGTGTGTGTGTGTGTGTGTGTGTGTGTGTGTGTGTGTGTGTGTGTGTTAAAATGTAAGCACTATGTGATGTTTCAACTTTCTCACTTCTCGTAATTAATATTTGGAGAGTTAGACTATTAAAAGTAGGATCTCAAATAAAATAATTTATATCTCGAAGCCCGATACCTTCCGATACTGATAAGGTTGCGAATATCTCTACATGAGAATTGTCATATGTAGGGAGGTTATGACAGTAAGTCCTGGACAAACCAAACACATTTAAAACTTAACCAAGACTTGAGGGGAATCAAAGCCTTAGAAAAGCAAAAGCTTTAAGTTTTTTTTTAAAGGAAAAGCTTATGAAGAAGAGGAGACGTAGACAATTTGTGCCACCCCCTCCCCTCCCTTTTTGGAAAATCATCATCGTCATCATCTTCTCCCCTCTCAATTTGAAGAACTGAAAGACAAAGAAAAAGCCTAAGATCTCCCCCTTCAATCTCAACAAAAAGCTCCAACAATCTCCCCCTTTTCTTAGTTTGGCAAGAGGCTTAGATTGAAGCAAGATCACCCAATAGCCACGTAAATTAGTCATGGCATCTCTACCAGTCTCTTTGGATCTCAAATATCAAATCATCAACACCATATTGAATCTCAAAAGCTTCTATAAAGCTAGATTGGTAGGATGCTCTCCATAAAGAACTCCTCTTCTTGGCCACAACCCATGAGACCCCACCCCCTTCAATTTAACTATAAATATGGGGTATGGGGAGCCATTGAGGACATTAGCATGGACCAAGAGAGGAGACTCTTCTCGAACCAAGAGAGAAAAGCAAAAAGGAGAGATGCAAGAGGAGCATGAGAGAAGAAATTCTTGTTGCAAAGACAAGGAGGATAACCCACTGACTCTCAAAATCGAATCCCATCTCTTCTACCATCACTTCCCTATAGAATCAATACTCTACTCCATTTTCTCTCAATTCCTAATAATTTCCATCTCCATCAATCCAATCATGATGACCCAAAGCTCTATTATCAAAGTCTTCTTTATGATCTTGTTATCAATGACAATCGCCCCAAAGAAGAAATTATGAAGGTCATGGAAGCGAAAGCTGCTAATAACGTTGCGGGTACAACCACTACAAATGGAATGGCAAATATTGGGATTACAAACAAAGCTATGAATACCAACAACAATCAAGCGCTCGTCGTAAATTCCGATGAGCCATATTTGATTATTATTTTAAATATTAAAGATAGTAAATAGATAATCAACCCACATCCTAGTAATGAAAAGCTGCATCCATAAGAATGGGATTTTTTTTAAATCTCCTACACAAAAAATCCTAGAGAAATTCTTAATCAAAAATTCCAAGGAATAATTTGGGTTTACACAAGATGTACTAGGAATAGAATGCAAGGAAGATAATGAACTACCTGAAAGAATTTATGATTTTTCCAAGAACTAGATCTAGGGACTAAGAATTTTGCAATAATATATATATTAAAAAGTTAAAAATGTGATTTGTATTGAATTGATGGAACCTCTAATTGATAAATACGAATGTTAATCCTTTGAGAAATCTTAAGATGAAATTATTGAATACTCTCCATAAATAAAACATCCAAGAATATTAAATCTAGTAAATTACCACAAGACAAGGACCCATAGAATTTCATTAAGAAAAAAGAAAAAGATCATCATGGGAGTTTGCTCTCAAGAATAGAAGTCAAGAGAAAAAGATCATCATGGGAGTTTGCTCTCAAGAATAGAAGTCAAGAAAAAAAATCTTGTTTAAATTTATCTTGGGCTAGATCCCAAGGGGAAGAGTAATCCAAAAAGATTATTAGAAGATATTGCCACTTACGCCAAATTTTTCCCTGATATTGTTATTCTAGAAAAAGGCTTTGTCTTGGAAATAAATCCATTGAAAATTTTATGTATAATGCATTTGAAGTAAGCTATTTGTGGTTGTAAATTAGGTTCTCATCATTCTTAAATTATCATGATAAAAAATGAATAATTAGGTACAGATTGTCGATTAAGGCACTATTCCGATGGGCACAGAGCCATCACTGAGGCAGTGTTCTATGATGGCGCCAAATCTCCAAGGTCAGTGTGACTAAAACCTACTCCAAGGGGATTTTTTGTTTTTATGTTAATGAGTATAAACCAATCATGATGCAAAAGCTCATGTTGTAGGGAATTCTAGTTGGTAGGAGAAGGTAAGGATACCAAAGGTCTTTGGTCACAAACTCCATAGACTAAGGCAGTGTTGTCTAATGGTCTCAAACCTCCCCAAGATCAGCATGAATAAACCTACTCCAAGTGGTTTTTTGTTTTCATGTTAGTGAGTATGGGCCAATCCTGATGCGAAAGGTCCTATCATAGGGAATTCTAGTTGGCACGAGAAGGTGAGGATACTAGGGGGCTCTGGTCACAAACTCCTTAGACTTTTACGAACTATCAATTACCCTTCGAACCCAAATAGCACTCTGAAAGTTCCAATACTAGTCTAAGAACTAAACTTGGTGAGAATAATACCTTCAGGTTGCTAGTCACGACAGGAAACATTGTAAAATATATTTTTCTTAAAGGGACTATCGAGAAAGGAATTGCTTTACATTGTTTTTGTATCATGAAATAAAGACGTGTAGCGAATCTATGTCAAGAGATAATCAAAGAAGTTGTTTATATATGTCAAACCTAAAAGTGGTAGATAATTATGTAATTAAAAATACTCTATCGAGGGAAGCGGGTGGATAGATTTCTAATAGCTCTAGACCTACAATTGGGTGGTCTCAGTAAGTTGAGATCTTTTCTCCAAAGAAAAAATGTATGTTCATAGATAGGTAAACGAATGACCACTATTAGGAAACCTGACTTGCATCATTTTAGGGGGCCGAAATGGGATTTTGCCTCATGGGTAGAAGGGTCAATGTGCCGCACTCCCCTTCATCTCCCGTTCTCTTTGAACCAAGTGCAATACAAGTCTGCTTGAGTTCAAGTAATCTTGTAAGAAGTGAAAACTCATATTACTTATGCTAGCTAACCATTAGGTGACTTGACTAATAATAGGAACCTAAAACTCATGTCAATCCTCATGGGAATGATCGAAACTTCCATTGCGAGATAGATTCGTGAGTCTAGATAGCAAACTCCAAGGTATTCCATGGAATCTCAAACGGTGTTGTCTAAGATATCTCTTAATGGGCTACTAAGAATGTGCCAACAAGGAAGCGGCTCGGGTGGGCACATTATAGTTGGTATTAGATCATACATTAATATAGAATACAATGCAAGTATAGAAACTAGTAAAGATTTGTAACTACGGCATAAGATATATTTTCCTTAAGTTGTGAATTCTTCTCTTGTTTATATATGCTCTTGATTTTTGGTAGAAGAACAACCTTGGGAACGGTTCTTCATTTTCCAAGTCATGTTTATGTCAGCAATGCACTCATCTAGTTTCAACTGGAGAAACTAGATGTTGCGAATATTAGATCAAATATACAATCCTTTGCCCTTGTATTATGAAAGATGATGGATGTTAAGCGGAGGGTACTGTTATATTGACACAATTGTCTTGCTTACCTCTAGAACAATTTAAAGAGGCTAAGATGGATGGAAACCCTTAAGGTTGCCAAGATTTATCTATTCTACAAGGCCAGAGTAAACTCAAACATGTTCACCGGAGGACGACGAGTCAAATTTAATCAGTGTATTTATGAGGAGATCAAAAAAGTTATACTGATTGACTGAGTGATGGTTGTAGGTCGCTCCAATTGTCGCAATTACAAAAAGACGAATTGCCTAATCTTCCCCTAAAATATAGATTTTTGGATATTCATTCCCAGAACCCTAATTACTATGTAATGGATGTATCACAGTGCCATGCCTAGCTTGTAATAGGAAATCCTCTTCCAAGAATAATATAAGCCTCTGAGCTACTCGAATAATGTATTCCCTTCCTATTAATGTAAGGATTTTATTTTTTCCCATTTGTTGTAGTCAAAACTGGTTGTCACCTTAGCAACTGAGAATAATGGAAAGATATTATCTATTTTGCTGATTTTTTTTAACTCTATGAAGTCTAGATTGGTTAAACCCTAGTGGAAATAGGGCTAACTTAGCAAATTATTTCAAAGTAGCAAATCTGAAAGAAATTCCTTGCATTTCAAGTCATGTATATATCCGTCATGCATTCGTTGGACTATGAATGGAAAAATAATTTTATAGCTATCTTATAGTGAATGTACAGTCCGTATCCCTCCTATCCAGAATGGCCATATGGGATAGATTGATACGTTAAGGCTAATCGCCTCGACTATATCAAGATCAACCTTAGGCTAATCCAATGGATGGAGAACTCAAAAGCTCACTGAACTATCTCTCCTTGATGTTCCTGAACAGGATCCCATTCTTCATATTAATAATATTAATAATTGACTAGATCGTCAAAATCATTACGTATATAAAGAACCAACTAAGTTCATCCTGATCGATAGAATTGCCATTCTATGAAGTAACCCTCATCATAACTTCTACAAAGAAGGGTACTAGACCTTCCCACTAACTACAGAAATACGAATATACATGATGCAACTCTAGTTGATAGGATCTACTAAGTTACATGAGACCCATGGGTAAGTTGAAAGATATAAATAATTTTTGGTTGAAATTAAAACTCTATTTTAATGTATAAACCCTGATCATTATTAGCAAAACTGAATAGTACATACTTCCCTTCCTAAATTAATGAGATAAATTAAGCAAGTTAAAGTCTTTTTTTAATGTTATTACCAAAGAAAAAAATGATCATGAAAATCATTTAAATTCCTAGGATGTTACCTTAAATCTCAATATCATAGAAGCTCAAGAGAAGAAATTTCTTCTCAAGCAATACAAGCCATCGAAATTCGATGGGTAAAGGAAAGGTTATTCCAACTGAAGGTGGAAACATTGATAGAATCTATGGAAGATTATTTCATTATTGCTCAGGGACTGCACCATCAAATTAAGCAATCATCACAAAACTAAAACTAACAAGAGATTCTTGTCTTTGGTGGAAACAATGGTGCAAGGACCAAGGAATGTTTGAAACCACTATCACCTAGGACAAGCTTAAGGACGCTGTGCGTGGAAGATACCTTCCACCCACGTATCAAGCCTAGAAAATGAATGAATTTTTCAACTTTAAAAAATTAAGCCTAAGCCTAGAAGATTACTACTCCAAATTCGTAATGCTTCTAAAATATGCACCTACAATGGATATTTCACAACAAGTATCCAAATTTTACAATGGTCTAAATCCACCCTTAGATACGTGTCTTGAGTCAATGAGACCATCAGTTTTATAGGATGCATTGATTTGAGCAGCCCCAACAGTTCAAGAGATGGAACAAATACCAAGAAATACTAAAGTTTGGAACAAAAACCATCACAATAAGGACAACTTCCAACGATATGCAAAAAGGGCCCAAGGACAGTATCAACCAAATAGGAGAAAGAGAGCCAAGTCATCAAATGCAATGTGAAACTGATAAAAGACAATGAGGCTCCAAGGTGCTTTTATTGCAAGGAACCAGGACATTTCAAGAGGCAGTGCCTGAAGCTTGGCATAAACAACTACCAAGGGCAATTTCGAGGGAAAAACCAAGCTACCAAGGGCAAAGTTGTTGGAGTAACCCTGAAAGAGATCAGTGATGATGAAGATCCCACGATGGAAACTGATATGGAAAGAGCAAGAGTACATGCCACTCTTAATAAGAAGGGTCCAAATCCCCAATTCTCAATTATCCAAACACCAACACATTATCAAGGTAAATCCTTTCGAATTTTAATTGAGTGGGAGTGCCCATTCTTTCATATCACCAAGATGTGCAAAAAAGCTAGACAAAAACACTACTCCTACACCTAGATTGCTTGTGAAGTTAGCGAATGGTAAAGAAGGGTCCAAATTGCCAATTCTTGGTGATCCAGACACTAGCAAATTATTAAGGTAAATCCTTTCAAATTTTAATTGACTGTGGGAGTACCCATTCTTTCATATCACCAAGATGTGTAAAAAGGCTAGGCATAAACACTACTCCTACACCTAGATTGCTTATGGAGTAAGTGAATGGTAAAGAAGTTCTTTTAACATAGCAAACCAGCAAGGTAGAATTCAGCTTGGGTGGCAATTCTTCCAAAATGAGTTTTCGGATTATGAATGTTAGGGCTTATGGATGCCTACTAGGTATGGATTGGTTATTTTAAATCATGGTCATATCCATTCTGGAAAGGATCAAATTACATTTCAAAACTTAGAAGAAGAATAAGTAACCACTCATGGAGAAGTAGGAAAACCCAAGGTTCAACTAGCTAAAGCTTCTCAAATAGTGAAAGTACTAAAGAAAGGATTACCCTCTATATAATTAAGCTCAAGAAGGTTGAGTAGGATCGTGAAGTCAAGGACCAACCATCTTGACTAAAATATTATGTAGATGTTTTTCCAAAAGACCTAACAGAGCTTCCTCCAACAAGAGAGGTAGATCACGAGATCCAACTCATTCGAGACGCTACTCCCGTAGCCAAAGAGCAACCTTACCAGATGTCAATTCATGAAGCATTGAGCTAAAAGAACAACTCAAATAGCTATTAGACCAAGGATACATCCAACCAAGTAATTCACCATGGGGAGCCCTAGTACTATTTCAGAAAAATAAAGACGGAATACTCTACCTTTGTATTGATTATTGTGGATTGAACCAAGTGAGAGTGAAAAATAAATATCTAATCCCCAGGATAGACGAATTGCTTGATCAACTCCAAGGAGCAAAGATTTTTTTAAATACCGACCTCAAATCAAGCTACTATCAAATAAGAATCAAGGAGGAACCTATCCCACTAAGAGTGCCTTTAGCACAAGGTATAGCCACTATGAAATTATTGTGATGTCATTTGGAATAACAAATGCTCCTAGAGTGCATGCAAGAAGTGAGCTTTTGGAGTGAGCTTTTGAGCGAGCTTTTTTTGGCAACCTCAAGTTTTACTCCACATAGTCCACTTGGTCCTCTTTTTCTTTTGGGCATATATCAAGCACCAATGTTGCTCCTCCATTGTCGCCGCCACTGCTACCACCACCATCACCATCACTACCACTACCACATCTTACTCTCCCCCTCCTCATTAGAGCCACAACCAATTCTCCTCTCTCTCTCCTCATATGTTGGGGACCAACCACCAACATCTCACTCCCCTTCAATGACATTACCACCACTATACCACCACATCTTACTCTCCTCCTCCTCATCAGAACCACAATTCATTCTCTCTCTCTCTCTCTCTCTCTCTCTCTCTCTCTCTCTCTCTCTCTCTCTCTCTAACAACACATTAGTAGTTTTCTCTCTCGTTCATTGCTTTACATCAGTACATTAAGCTTGTGTGATTATTTTTTATAATAGTGGTTGAATTACACAACACAAGCAATATCACACTCCGTATACATTCACATCTCCCCTCTCTCAATTATTCGTACATATGTTATAATTACATCATGATGTATTAGTACTTCTATTGTGCACACATAAGCAAAACTAGATATACTTACACATTCTTCTCTCTCTCTCTCTCTCTCTCTCTCTCTCTCTCTCTCTCTCTCTCTCTCTCTCTCTCTCTCTCTCTCTCTCTCTCTCTCTCTCTCTCTCTCTCTCTCTCATATGTTGGGGATCCACAACATCCATTTCCCTCTCCTTTCTGAATAACAGCCTCTTTCTCTCTCTCTCTCTCTTTGTCTTTTTCACCTCCAACTCTGTCATCTCTCTCTCTCTCTCTCTCTCTCTCTCTCTCTCTCTCTCTCTCTCTCTCTCTCTCTCTCTCTCTCTCTAACAATGAATTAGTAGTTCTCTCTCAACTTATTTACATCACTAGATTAATCTTATGTGCTTATCTTTGATAATATTATCACAATGTTGATAGTTCAATTACGCATGCATATGAGATATCACACTACATATACATTCACATCCCCCCTCTCTTCTTTGCACATATTTTATAATTACATATTAATGTGTTAGTACTTTAGTTATGCACACACTAGCAAACTATAGACACATCCACTTATACTTGCATGTTGCTCTCTCTCTTACTCATTTGATTAGGCTTACATATAGATTGAAGTTATACATTCGTTTACAATAGACCCTTCTAAAAAATGGATTCACAATCTTCGTAAAATATAGCTCCGTATTACTTCCTTACTTGTAGTTGTTATTCCTTTCAAGAATGCTTCATTTTAAACTCCAAACTTCAATAATAAAATATTTTAATATACTTATATATTTCACATTATACTACATGAACTTACTACAAAAACTACACAAAAATTTTCTAAATTCACAAATGCATTTGCAAGTTAGTGAACTACTATATGCAAAGCAAATGAACATATTTATTGCAAACATTAAATATCAATCCAGCTCCATTGCAAGAGAATGAAATGGGTGTTCTCTAACAAACTTCTAGACTCCCCCATGAAAACTTACTAGCTCACTCAAACGTGGAAGCATGTATTTC
Organism: Lygodium microphyllum; assembly: GCF_053477565.2. NCBI lineage: Eukaryota > Viridiplantae > Streptophyta > Polypodiopsida > Schizaeales > Lygodiaceae > Lygodium > Lygodium microphyllum. The sequence continues at coordinate 105,997,361 of NC_141154.1, read as the reverse complement.
AAGAGGATGGTATTCAAGGGATTTTCCTCAATCAAATAGGGAAGCATCTATTTGAAGAGGATGGTATCCATGGGATTTCTTGAAATGTAAATGGATATGTAAAGGAGTTAGGTGGGTTACATTGCATCTTCTTTATGCTATCATCCACAAATAGTATCATTGTAGGACTAAATTGTGGCCAATCAATATCATCAAAACATTTTAGAAACTTTGCCTTCACCCTAACTCCTTACTGAAGAATGAGTTACGAGAACAAATGCACTGTAGGTATCACTTTCCTATGATCAGCCATATTCTATTTTGTAGCAGACATAAAAGTGTGACATATTCTAAAGAATACATGTGGAATTACTTACCAAGAATCTGGATCGTTATGTCTCTTGCACCTTTTTTTCTTTGAGTATTTTTTGTATAATGCATTCTCATTGGAGGAAAATTCATATTTACCTAGTCAAGGAAGATATGACATCCCTGGTACACCTCCTTGTTCCACTACTCCTCAATCTGGTGATCCTTACATATGAGCTACTCCTCCTTCAAGTGCACCTAATCCCTATATTTCCTTAGCAAAGTTTGCAACATCCCCTTCTCCAGTTGCCTATACATGAACCTACCATTCATAGTTGTATTACATATAGAGAACACATTGACAAGATACCATTGTAAATATACTTCTATAGAAGGATACTGAGTTATGCTTCTAGATAAGTCTCCATGCTACTAACTTGCATGACTTCTGAGACTCAATATCATCGTTCGGTTTGAAATTCTCTTTATCTTCTATGTGAACTAGAAGAATATATCTTTGTCCACTTGAATGTTGTAGTAGTTTTCTCATTGAGAAAGAGAGACAGAGAGATAGAGAGAGAGATTATGTGACTTTATCATCATCTCTCTAAGGGGACGTGAAATTTTTTTGCTGAACAAGAGTTGCTAGCAACCCTCTCAGAGAGAGAGAGAGAGAGATAGAGACAGAGACAGAGACAGAGACAAAGATTATGTGACTTTATCATCATCTCTCTAAGGGGACGTGAATTTTTTTTGCCAGACAAGGGTTGACAACCCTTTCCCTCAGAGAGAGAGAGAGAGAGAGAGAGAGATTATGTGACTTTATCATCATCTCTCTAAGGGGACGTGAATTTTTTTTGCTGAACAAGGGTTGCCAACCCTTTCTCACAAAGAGAGAGAGAGAGAGAGAGAGAGAGAGAGAGCTTTGAATCACAACTCCCCTACGTCATCTCTCTAAGGAGACATGAAATTTTTGCTGCCAGACAAGGGTTGCCGGCAACCCTTTCTTGGTGAAAAATTTTCAGAAGTTGCCTTCATCTCTGTAAGGGGACTTTTTTTTTGCTAGGAAGGTTGTTGATAGCTCCATGTTTAGTGAAAAAAAAATTAGAGAGGACTCATGAAAAAAAATTCATCGAGAAGGGGTTGCCAGCAACCTAGGTTCTCGACAAAAAAAAATTTTTAACAAGTCCCCTCAAAGAAATGATAGAGACTTGTAAAAAAAAATCCTCAAAAAGGGGTTGCAAGCAATCCTTTTCTCGACAAGTTGCTAGCAATCCCATTCTTGACCAAAAAAAATTCTAAGCAAGTCACATTCTCTCTCTCTCTCTCTCTCTCTCTCTCTCTCTCTCTCTCTCTCTCTCTCTCTCTCTCTCTCTCTCTCTCTCTCTCTCTCTCTCTCTCTCTCTCTCTCATTCGCCTTTGTCTCTCTCCCCTCTCTTTATATTTCTATTTAGTAATTAACTAAAAAATGATTAGTACTTCAGTTATTACCTAAGGAATAAATTCAGTACTGCATATTTGTATGCACATCTCTCTCTCTCTATGTGTATGTGTTTGTGTGTGGCCCTTATCTTCATTTCTCATTATGTGTATCTCTTGCAACTCTCTCTCTCTCTCTCTCTCTCTCTCTCTCTCTCTCTCTCTCTCTCTCTCTCTCTCTCTCTCTCTCATCATTAGGACTCAATAGAGTCGAGAGAGAATATATATATATATATATATATATATATATATATAAAATTGATGAGAGAGAATAGGAGAAGAAAGTTTTAAAATAATGTTTGATGTGAGAGAAGAGATAAAAAATAATTACTAGCTAGGAAGATCAAATTATGTGTATATTTATGATATGTTTTAATGTGAGACAAAAGTAAATTGAGACTTTTGAATGAACTATATTGAAAAGTTTAGACCTTATAAATCAAAAACAATTCTCTATTTTGGAAAAAAAAATCTCCTAACATAGAAAACTAATAATTAACATAACTTACAATGGCTATTGTCTTTTGCATTGTGTATTTAGAAAAATAAAGACCTTATTAGAGAGAGAGAGAGAGAGAGAGAGAGAGAGAGAGAGAGAGAGTGCGTGTGTGTGTGTGTGTGTGTGTGTGTGTGTGTGTGTGTGTGTGTGTGTGTGTGTGTGTGTGTGTGTGTAGGTGTGTAAAGATCCAAGGCTATTAATGTAGGAGAGGATCTAAGGATATACTATAGGAGAGAGTGCTAGAAATTTTGAATCCAAAGCTTCTTTGGCTTCAAAATTTCTAGCACTCTCTCCTATAATACTACAATACTACTTTTGGGCCTCTCCCACATTAATTTGAAAAAGGTACCTCTCTATCCAAACTACTTTTCATATTTCTTTCTCTTCTCTCTTATCAATGATTTTTGAAAAGACACATCTTTATTATCTCTCATCAATAATTATTTTTATCTCCTCTCTCTCTCTCTCATCCAAAAGTAATTTTTATCTCTCTTTCCTCCCTCTCTTCTCCATTGAGTCCTAAAACCCTTCCATTGAAATTCCTTACGTTCAAAGTATCTAGAATATATTTTTTATTTTAAAGACTAGGCAAACCATTGATAAATTACTTAGTTAAGGTGGATTAGAGTTTATATGAGTAATAATCTTTAAAGCTATGTCTTTAGTTCTCTAATATACACTAGACAAACCTACCTTGATTGTTCTCTCTATGTATATGTGTGTGTGCATGGCATGCATGCATGTATGTGTGTGTGTCTCATTAAGAAATTGTTTCTATCTCTCTCATTAATATGTATACATATATATATGTGCATGTATTTATGTGTGTATTAGAAGTCTTAACACGTGCACACACATATGATTAGTTCAAAGAAGTATAACTATATTTTATAGCCTATGATATTAATATTTCAAAAACATGATGTCAACTTAGTAAAAACATGTACAATAAGAGACCAAGATGATTCTCTCTCTCTCTCTCTCTCTCTCTCTCTCTCTCTCTCTCTCTCTCTCTCTCTCTCTCTCTCACATTAAGCATATAGACTAAGCATTGAATTTATACTTGTTTTCACCAATCAATATCCCTTCTTGCCACCATAATAAATAATCCAAAAATGTGTAAGCTTTAATAACGAGTTTTTTTAAACCAATATTTAATAAGGTTTCTAGAGCCATGTATTTAAAAAATGTTTAGTGAGTATTTGGAATGGATGCAAATGAAGATATGTTTATACGTCAACCCATTGTTACCAAAAGAGAACTTACATCTCAAATTACAAAGAGAAGAACTTTTCCAACATCACCCATAGTGTGACTAGCAAAGTAAAGACTTTGCTAGTTATTAGAGTAAATGTATTTTATTTTGTTGAGAAAATACAAACATATCTCGCTTTGGTTAGCTATGATTAAATTTAAGATAATCTTTTATTGCCATTATCTGTCAGTTTTTGTGAAACAACAGTACACTTACCAGAGATCAACGTAATATAAATCTAGATCCAGATTGCTTGCAAAAAATGTTTTATATTGTAAATATGAGAGAGAGAGAGAGAGAGAGAGAGAGAGAGAGAGAGAGCTATTTACAAGTAAACAACAAACTATTTGTTGCAACACATGTCATAATCCAATGTAAAACTTCTATCAAACCTAGAGGACTCACAGAAATACTTTTGTATTGCAAAACGAGAGAGAGAGAGAGAGAGAGAGAGAGAGAGAGAGAGAGAGAGAGAGAGAGAGAGAGAGAGAGAGAGCTATATATCGGTAAAGAGAGAATTGTTTATTGGAACATATGTCACAATCCAATAATGTAATACAAGTTCTATCGATTTGGAATGCTTGCACAAATGTTTCTATATTGCAAACATGAGAGAGAGAGAGAGAGAGAGAGAGAGAACTATTTGTTGAAACACCTTTCATAATATAATATAATACAGATTCTATCAATCTAGAGTATTATCACATTATTTTTGGGTAGCAAAGGAGAGAGGGAGGGAAGGAGGGAGGGAGGATGGTGAGATAGGTGGCATTTTATTGGATCCAACCACCAAGGTCAAAGATGTACAAGATTGGCCACCCCCAACAACGGTCAAAGAAGTGAAAAGCTTTCTAGGACTAATAGGTTGGTAAAGAGTCTTCATTAAAGACTATGCCTCGATTGCTCCACCTCTCACTAATCTTCTCAAGAAGCAAGTCTCCCTTATATGGACATCAACTTAAGCATAGTTTAGTAACAATCTCTATTCTAAGGTTACCTAACATAAGCAAGGAGTTCGAAGTCATAGCTGACGCAAGCTCTCTTGCATTGGGATGTGTGCTTATGGAAGAAGGACAATAGCCTATGAGACGTTATCTACTTGGTAACAAGTTTTCCTTAATCATTGATCACAAAAGCTTGAAGTGGATTTTCATTCAACTAGACCTCAACATGAGGCAATACTGATGGATCAGGATTTCGCAAGAATTTAATTTAAAATTAAATATAGACCAGGCAAAGAGAATGTGGTTGTGCATGCCCTAAGCCATAAATCATTTCTTAATACTCTAATCCTAGAGGAATCCTCTAGGGCAAAAACTCTTGCTAAATGGTTTCAATGGCCAATAATCCTATCATAGAAATGGCTAAAGAAGAAGCAATAAAGGATCCAAGCTATCAGAGAATGCTAAGAGAAATTCCCATTAAGGATACAAGTCCAAACTCAAGCCTAAATATCAAGATTTTTTCATAAACAAGGAGCTTGTTTATTTCAAGACAAGACTATGTATTCTTGCAAGCTAGGAACTCAAGAAGAAAATACTCTAGGAAGCTCATGATTCTCCATTATCGAATCACCCTAGATATGCTAAAACTCTTAATATAGTCAAAAAAAGCTTCTAAGTAGGAGAGACTCAAGGGTAATGTACTTAAGTATGTTACCAAATGCATAAATTGCCAGTGAATTAAGATTAAATGTGTCAAGTTGCTAGGTAAGCTCCAGCCACTTAACTTTCCTCAAATGAAATGGGAATATATTAGCATGGACTTCATGATTGGATAACCCCCGATATGAGGATATAACTCAATTATGGTAGTCATTGATATGCTAACAAAAGTTATACACCTTATTCCTATAAAAACCAATTACAAGGATTCCAATATCACCAAACTTTTCATTAACTTGGAAATTTTTAGATTACATGGATTACCCCAGAGAATCATCAATGACCATGATTCTCTCTTCACATCAAACTTCTATAAGAGTTTGTTCGAAGCTCTAGGAACTCAGCTCTGCTTCAGTATTGCTTACCATCCTCAAACTAATGGGCTAATTGAGCAGGTAAATTGAGTTATTGAGGATATACTTAGAGCTTATTGCAATAGGGAATCTAAGTGGTGGATCCAATACCTACCCTTAGTTGAATTTTTCTATAATGCATCATACCATGAAATTACTCAAATGACTCCTTTCCAAGCATTGTATGGACAAGGCTATCTTACACCACTAATTTTTTCTAATCATACCCTACGGATAGAAGCATCTAAGCAAATATAGTAAGAAATGGATCAGCAAGTAAAGGTGGTTATAAGGCAAGATATTCAAGCTACCAAGGATCGAAAGAAAGCGTATGCCGATCACTGAAGTCAAGAATGCATTTTCAAAGAAGGAGACATGGTTTTTATTCGAGTTTTCCCAAAGAAAATTTTCTTATCTCTAAGGGAATTCAAGAAGCTAAGTCCTAGATATTGTGGGCCATATAAGGTGCTAAAGTGTCTAGGACCTAATGCTTACAAGCTACAAATCCCTAACAATGTGAAAGTGCATAACATATTCCATGTCAATCTATTAGAAGCCTATGTTCTCAACCTTGATCATATACTTAACGACCAACAAATTGTGATGCCAAGTCAAGGAGTCCTCGAACTTCAACCAGATAAGATACTTGACATGAGAGAGAAGATTCTAAGAAGCAAAACCCTTAGGGAGTATCTCATCCAATGGAAAGACTATCTTAAAGAGGATGCCATTTAGGTCGATGAAAATCCACTATGTAACCAACATCCCCAGTTTTATTCGAGGTGAGGATATCTCGATTCCTCTAAGGGGAAGAGGATGTGATGTTTCAGCTTTCTCACTTCTCGTAATTAAGATTTAGAGAGTTAGACTATTAAAAGTGAGATCTCAAAAAAAAAAATCCATATCTTGAACCTACCTTCTAATACTAATAAGGTTGTGAACATCTCTACACAAGAATTGTCATGTGCACGACGATTATGAGATAGTAAGTCTAGGACAAATCAAATGCATATAAAACTTAACCAAGTCAAGCAAGTCAAGGCTTGACTTGAAGGGAATCAAAACCTTAGAAAAGAAAAACCTTTAAGTTTTTTTTTTAAAGAAAATCTTATAAAGGAGAGGAAACATTGACAGTTTGTGTTACCCCCTCCTCTCCCTTTTTGATAAATCATTGCCACCATCATCTTCTCCCCTCTCAATTTGAAGAATTGAAAGACAGAGAAAAAGCATGAGATCTCCCCCTTCAATCTCAATGAAAATTTCTAGCAATATCCCCCTTTTCTCAGTTTGGCAAGAGGCCCAAATTGAAGCAAGATCACCCAATAGCTAGGCGAATTAATCATGGCATCTCTAACAGCCTCTCTAGACCTCAAAGATCAAATTGCCAGCATTAGATTGCATCTCGAAAGCTTCTAGATAGCTAGATTGGTAAGATACCCTCCATAAAGAACTCCTCTTCTAAGCCACAACCCATGAGACCCCCCCTTCAATTTAACTCTAAATATTGAGAACATTAGTCTAAACCAAGAGAGGAGACTATTCTCGAACCAAGAGAGAAGAGCAAAAGGGGGACATGCAAGAGGAGCACGAGAGAAGAATTCTTGTTGAGAAGACAAGGAGGATACACGACTGGCTCTCAAAATCGAATCCCATCTCTTCTACCTTCACTTCCCTGTAGAATCCAAACTCTACTCGATTTTCTCTCAATTTCTAATAATCTCCATCTCCATCAATCCAATCATGATGACCCAAAGCTCTATTATTAAAGGCTTCTCTATAATCTCATGATCAAAAACCATGGCCCTGAAGAAGAAAATTATGAAGGCCATGGAAGCAAGAGATGCTAATAGCATTACGGGTGTGACCACCACAAACGGAATGGCAAGTACTAGGATTACAAACAAAGCTACAAATACCAACAACCACTAGGTGCTCATTATAAATCCCCAAGTGCCATATTTGATTATTATTTTAATTATTAAAGATAACAAATAGATCATCATCCCACATGCTAGTAATGAAAAGCTACATTCATAAGAATAGGGATTTTTAAAAATCTCATGCATAGAAAGTCCTAGAGAAATTCTTAACCACAAACTTCAAGGAATAATTTGGGTTAACACATGATGTACTGGGAATAGGGTGCAAGAAAGATACTACACTACCCAAAAGAATTTATGATTTTTATGCATCAAAATAGGATTTTTTTTTCAAGAATGAGATTTAGGGACTAAGAATTTTACAATAAAATATATTCTAAGAAGTTAATTTTGATTTTTATTGAATTGATGGAACCTATAATCGATAAATACAAATGCTAATTCTTTGAGAAATCTTGATATGAAATTATTGAATACCCTCCATGATATATTAAATCTAGTAAATTACCACAAGACAAGGACCCACAAATTTCCATTAAGAAGAAAGAAAAAGATCATCATGGGAGTTTGCTCTCAAAAATATAAGTCTTTTAAAAATAATTATTGTTTAAATTTATCATGGGCTAGATCCAAAGAGGAAGAGTAATCCGAAAAGATTATTGGAAGATATTGCCACTTACACTAAATTTTGTTCTAATATTGTTATTCTAGAAAAAGGGCTTGTCTTGGAAATAAATCCGTTGAAAATTTTGTCTATAATGCATTTGAAGTAAGTTGTTTATGGTTGTAAATTAGGTTCTGATATCTCTTAAATTATCAAGATAAAATATGAATAATCAGGTATAGATCGTCAATTGAGGCAGTATTCTGATGGGCACAAAGCACTGACTGAGGCAGTGTTCTCTAATGATGCCAGACCTCCCCAAGGTCAATGTGAATAAAACCTACTCCAATTGGATGTTTTGTTTTCACACTAATGAGTATAAACCAGTCACGATGTGAAAGGTCCTGTCGTGGGGAATTCTAGTTGGTAGGAGGAGGTGACGATACCAAAGGGCTCTGGTCACAAACTCCTTAGACTCTTATGAACTATAGATTACCCTTCGAACCCAGATTGTACTCTGGAAGTTCCAATACTAATCTAGAAATTGAACTTGGTGAGAATAATACCTTCAATTTAATACTATATCCTGTCCAGGATAGGAAACATTGTAAAAGTTATTTTTCTTAAAGGAACTATTGAGAAAGGAATTGCTTTACACTATGGTTGAGTGGTCTCAGTAAGACGAGAGCTTTTCTCAAAAGGAAAAAAGTATGTTCATAAATAAGTAAACGAATGACCACTAGAGATTAGGAAACCCGACTTGCATCATTTTAGGGGGCCAAAATGGGATTTTGCCTCATGGATAGAAGGGTCGACGTGCCACACTCCCCTTCATCTCCCATTCTCTTTGAACCAAGTGCAATACAAGTCCACTTCATTTCGAGTAATCTTGTAAGGAGTGGAAACTCGAATTGCTACCCATTCGATGACTTAACTAATAATAGGAACCTAAAACTCAGGTCGATCCTTATGGGAACGGCCGAACCTTCTACTGCGAGGTAGACTCAAGTGAGTCTAGCAAACTCCGAGGTATTCAACAGAATCCTAGATGGCGTTGTCCAGGATATCTCTTGATGGGCTACTAAGAATGTTCCAGTGAGGGAGCAACTCAGGTGGGCACATTGCACACTATATATTAGGGTTTCTCTTTATCTTCTTCATTGAGTTTTCAATTCTCTTACTATGTAGGAAAGATGGCTAGGCCTAAGGTAGCCGTAAAGAAGCTTCCTCTCAAAGCCCCATATTGTGTTCAACTCAATGGAGTATCTAGCTCAAATGCAGCCTTGAACAATGACACTTTATGACCTACCAAACAAACCACCCTCTTTTCAACCTAACTCATCTTCCTCAAGCTACCCTAGGAGGGGTCCTCCTTAGCATCCCCATAAGAAATGCAAGTTGAGACCAGGTACAACGGCCCTAAGAGAAATGAAAAAGTATCAGTGATCTTTTGATCTCATCATTCCAAAAGCTAGTTTCCTGAGACTTGTTTGTGAGATTGTGCAAGACCTCTACCTAACAGAAGAGCCAATACATAGTTTTTGGTATATTCAATATAGACCCAATCGCTTTACAAAAGAATGTTTTCATGCTCTACAGTGGAATTTAGAGGCTTTTTTAATAGACTCAATAATTGATCCTCAACATTGTACAATACGTGTAAAGTGTATTATTGTAATATCCAAGGACTTTCAATTTATAAAAAATCTTCAAGCAATGAAAGATATGTTCATTCCAATGGAATGAATAGTGTTTGTAATGTTATCTTTTTTGGAATAGTGTTCTCCACGTGCACTAAACACATGATTGTGTTCCACTGCAAAATTATTATACTCTTTTCAGAGTATGAATTAATTTTTTGCTCTCATTCTTTGCTCTCAACTTTAATATACATCTTCATTATATTATTAAGTACTTAATTATATCTTTTTCTATCATTATCAATTCCAACAAGAAAAACATGTGAAAAGTTACCATTTCTTGTTGCAAACTTTATTCCTTATACCTTTGTACAATGTATGAGGTGTGAAATTTCTAAGGGCCAGTAATCACTATCTTAATTTCTTGCTTATCAATCATCCATAATTTTGTGTAGGATAATTTCAAAAATACCAAACTTTATCAGAATTCAATAAGACACACATACATCCATTAGGTGGCGAAGATTCCACATTTCTTTTTGGCTAAAGAAAAGGCATGTAACTATCATGTTTGAAGTCTTGCATCTAGGACCACTTTTCTACAACTCTATGTATGATGTTACATTAACCTAGTTTAGAGGTCTAAGTGGGTTAAAAGCTCATTTTTCTTCTCATTTTCATGTCTTGCTTTCATAGTTTCCTCCATTCTCACATCCCCAACCTCTATCTCTCCTCCATCTCGCTCTCTTTGAGCTTGCATGGTGTGCACTAAGTAAGCTATTGTCCATCTCCCCTTAAAGTATGCACATCAAGTCTTGTTTAGCATATGAGGTGAAGGCTCCTTTGGTGTAGTAGCAATTTCTCCCCCCTAGAGCACAAAGATCACTGAAGAAGAAGAAGAGGACATAGAGACTAGATATTGTTATCACGTAGGAGATAGCATGTATCCAACGAGGATACAAGCTCCTTATTCCCAAAACTCCCTTCCAAAGGTAGTTTGGAAAGTTATATAAGAATTTTAAATTTAAAGGGACTGGGAAGGTTCGGGCATGAGTAGATGATTTTTCATTGCCATGTAAGTGGACTGCTACAACCTTGTTGTAGTTATGGAGGCCCTCCAAATGGTTGCATGGGGATTTCTCATCAACATGTTTGATGATACTTAGTTGGCGGCCATCCATGCAAAGCATGCCACAATCACCAACAAAGGTCAAATTTATCATTCAACTTCAACATGGCAAGGAAACTCCTCCATAGGGTTATGCCACTAGTAATGCAAGGTCTTGTCATGATGGCACACAACATAATACCTTATAAGAAAGCTAGAACATTTTGTATACTTTGCAATAATGTCTCATGCAATATGTACCCGATTCAGTTGGAATTAAGTAAAGTTATTTGTTTTGTTTCTTGAAACACACAATCATTAATTAATGTTTAACATATGCATGCATGGAGAGTAACGGGTATGGATACAAGTTATGTTATCACCCATACATGATCATAGGTGTATGTACCATGTGTTTACATAATTAAATCAAATTACGTCAATGTATATAAATGCATTGTTCGTGTACCACATGTTATTATTACACTTACATAAACCACACATTTATTTAGTAAATTTATATTTCTTATTGGGAAAAAGAAAACTTTATTACATTCATCAAGAAAATTTCATGTGATAGTAGTTGATAGCAATGACTAGTATAAAGAGCCAATAGCCAATAAGGACTCTCATTTTTTCATTTGCTTTTTCAATGGTGGAGAGGAGGGACTAGCTCTAGATGAAAATAGAAATTTCTTCTTTTCTTCAAAAAAGACACACTTCTCCTTCAACACTTCCTCCATGAGAATCATATCTAACAAATTCCAAGTGCACTCACAACATGACCCAATAGTAAATCATAAGGCACCCCAGATACACACTTCCTAGGATTTATCGTTGTACAATGCTCATGGCAATGCTCAAAGCATTTACATAAGATAGTAAGCTATATATCACATATCATGACAGTTTTCAAATCATCTATAAAAACCCTAAGTTCCTCAAGGGAGATATTGACAAATATCTTATCAATCAACCTCTACTATGATCCAGGAGTATTACACAAACCAAAAGCCATGCAATGGTATGCAAAAGTACCAAAGACTGTAATGAATTTTTTTAAAAGTTTGTCTTCTTTAGCTATGGCCATTTGATTATAGCCTCCAAATAGTCCATAAATAAATATATCTCTCACCCTACCAAACTAATCTAAATTTTGATCAATAAAGGGCAAAGGATAATAATCCTTGACCATATGTTTGTTTAGCTCCTTGAAATCCAAACATAAGTATTGAACTTTTTGGTTTCTCCTCTAATGGAGACTTCAGTTTCTCTTCATACCCCATGTTATCAATACCAAGTCTCTATTGAATTTGTAAGTACTCTTCCTCTATAGGTACCCCCCCTTTTCATATTCCACAATCTGATTAATACAAGAATGCAAGGATACATAACTGTCTTGAAAATTCTCTCCCTCAGCATCAAGAGTTGCTAGCAATTCCTCTTCATAACCTATAAATTTCTTATCATTTTGACCCCATGCAGCAAGGATTGCCAAGCATTAATCTTCTTTAAGATCAAAAAGGTGCTGAATATCATTTAGCAATACATATCTCTTTTTGTTGATGAGATAACTGGGAAATGTTGGGACACATTCAAGAGGACTTGTTTCAATCTATGTACGCAACTCTATCTCCTTTTCTTCCACTTTTGTAATGTTCTCATTTTTAAACAAAGCAACATTGAATCCCTGCACTAACTGGTTCTCAATATCCTCTTGAAACATTTCACCCTTCTCTTCAACTTCTTTGTCTTTGCATACAATATCCTCCATCTTCTTCTCTTGTATTGTATCTAAAGAACAACTATCCATATATTGAAGATATACAAGAAATCCAACATCCTTTTGTACAAAAAGACATTGTTGTTGATTCTGATGAAAAGGGCAATCTTCTTTCCACTTCTTGAATTCTTCATCAATAAGGCTAAACCTTGTTTGCAAAGTTGTTCTAATAGCATAAAGGAAGCTTCCATTACATCACTATAATGGACAAATCCCTCAATCTCTAGGCCTTCCACATGTCTATCATAAAACACCCTAAAATCCTTTAGTTTATCTTCAAGATCCTTCAAAGGCTCTTGCAAATCAAAGGGAACATTGAGCATATCTCTGATGTAAATAAATCTAGATGAATTTCCAATTGCATGAAGAAAATCAAACAGCTTTTTATCACAAGTATTCTCCAGATCATCCTCCTTCATTCCCTTTAAAAACAACTTCCTTTTAGTCATCCTGATTACTCATAAAGAAAAATCCAGAAAACAAAAAATAAAAATTAGAAGCATAATATACAAATCCACATTTGCTCATATCCAGTAGACTAAAGAAAGATTGCTAAAAAAATTTAGTCAAAACCTATAAGGCACTGCTTTTGTAATTTGAAAAATTTAATGTGTTTGTTATGTAAGATATTAAGAAATACAATATGAATGAAATGCATTAAAACTTCAAGCAACAGAGAAAGTATGAAATTCCAAGTCTCATTGATCAAACTTTGTTTGACATTCATGACTCATGAAACACGAAAAAAAAGATTCAAACTGCCTCACAGTTCACAAAATCGTGTTTCACATGTCACCTATACAAAAAAACTTGACAAATTTGCATTTTATACATCCAAAAATTTTGAACAAAACAACGTGTCAAGAAGTACTATCATGCCAAAAAAGTAAGTGACACGTGGCACATCTTCCCAGGAAAAACAGACATGAATTAACTACGCATTATAGCAGTCACACGTGTAAACCAACCTCCTTATAAACCCAATTTCTGAACCGCAAAAGACTTTTTTCAAAGACAAAGCTCTTTCTATGCTCAACCACACCAACGCAACACTAATTTGATCACAGTACAAAATCATTCTTCTGCGCAAGGCTATTAAAGAAGGTTTCATCACCTAGCATACGCACCGAACCCTCAAGAATGTAAGTTTTTTGCCAAAATATGAGTAAGCTTTGAATCACTTGAACAGTCCTACCAAATCATCCCCAAAAATGTCAAACGTATGAAATGCAATGGGTGCTAGGTTTCTCTTGTCTGTGTGAGGCCTCCTTGCGTTTCATACGACTAAGGCCTACTTTGTTTCTATTGTGACGATGGGTGTAAGCTTTCTCTTGTCCATGTTAGCCATCCTCATGTTTCATACATCATGCACATGCACATGTAGGTTATAGAAACTTTGAATATCCTCTATGACCTTTAACTTCAAGCTTCAAGTAAATAAATGAGTTGACGTGAAAGAATCTATTTGAATCTTCCAAATGCATGTGTGTCTATTGAAACAACATATATTACAAAGTCAAAATTTTATTTTAAAAATCAATGAAGAAGGATAGGGATGGTTAGGGTAAATATCATTGCCCAAAAATTAGTCTAAAAGCTTAGTGGAACAATAAAACTTCAAATATAAATTCCTTGAAATATAAATTTTTCTACCTGATAGTGATATGGAAAATGTTGCTAGAAGGTACTAGGTAAAGATCCCTTGTAGAATAGATGTGTTGAATGTTTGTATGTCATTTTTGAATCTTATAGCTTTTGAGGACCTTTACAAGAGAGAAGTATTAACATCCAATCAAGGAGCTTTTAAGTAATTGGATACCACATACTGTTTTTTGAATATTATAGCATAAACATGCACATATGAAATGCGATGGGTGTTAGGTTTCTCTTGTCCATGTGACGCCTCCTCGCATTTCATATGACCAAGGCCTAGATTCTTTCTATTGTGACGTATGAAATGTGATTGGTGTTATGTTCTCTTTTCCATATGAGGCCTCCTCACGTTTCATACGACTTAGGCCTACATTGTTTCCTTTGTGTTGTATGAAATGCAATATGGTGTTAAGTTCCTTGGTCAAAAAGGCCTCCTCATATTTCATATGTCTTGTGCACTATTTTATTAAAATTGAATTTAGACTATGTGATTAGTGTTCGCTTGCTACTTAGTGATTGTTGATAAATTGATATGAGATATTTGGAAATCTTTCCTAATTTGTTTGTTTTCTTTTTTTTTTAGATGGCTAAAACTAAGGCCACTGCAAGGAAGCAGAAAGTTGATCCTAGAGGTCTTGCCTCAAAGATCCATCAGTCCTCCAAGCCTTCCAAACTTACAAGGAAATCAAAGCCAAGAAGAAGGTTCTCATAGAATGTGAGGTGCCTTAAGGAGATTAGAAGTGCAATGAAGGCTCTAAATAATGCAATTCCAAAGTTGTCTTTTCAAAGGCTTGTCAGAGAAATTTGTGACAAGCATAGTCTACATAGTTTTAGATGGACTAGGGCATGTCTCAATTGTATTCAGGAGGCTACATAGGATTTTCTGATTGAGTTTTTCCAAGATTCTTATATCTGTGCTGCTCAAGCACATAGGCTTATGCTTATGGATAAAGACATGATAATTCTCAGAAGATTGAGATAAGGGTTTTCAAAGGTCCTTGAGTCAGTCCCTCTTTCTTATGTGAAGGCTTTCAATATTTTAAATGTGCATTTATATAGAAAGAAGAAAAATTATCCTCGTCTGAAGGTTGAAGATCTTACGCATGTAAAGGACACAAGGCAACATGAGAAAGAGGAAAATGCCATAGTAGAGCAGGGAGATAAATGGAAGGAGTATAAAAGAAAGAAGGAAGAAGAAAAGGAAGTAGAACAACTCGTATCTTTTAAAGAGGAGTTATCTACCCTTCTTGAAAGGGCTGACCCTAAGGGCTTCAATGTTTGTTGCTTTTTACTTGGTGATATTAACAAAAGATCTGATATGGTATTTTTGGACTCTGATTGTGCTCAAATTCTCAAGAATAAAGTGAAAGAAGGAAATGACTCGATTGTTCTTGCTAGGATGAGAGGTATAGTACACCAAAAAAAAAAATACTCACCATATTTTTCTAGCAATAAACTTTCATGTTGATGCTTACTATCTCCATTCCTTTGCTAGGTGAGTAATGCATGAGCTTCCCTTTTATATACAACAAAAGATTGACATATGAGGAGTGAGCTTGATGCAAGTGCTTTTGACCATTGGTTCAATTCAATTGACTTTGAATCTTTTGAGCTTCTTCTAATTCCGTACAATGAAACGTAAGTAATTTGATATTTTGTTAGATTTTATGAGATCTTGTTTTACTAGATTATTGAAATATTTTTATTTTCAGTTCTCATTGGAGCTTAATTGGAATAGACTGTGTGGAGAGGCAATGTTTCCTCATCAATTCTATAAAATGAAGCCATGGAAATGCCAAGTTGTAAGTTATATAATCTAGGGTCTCCTTGATATTTTGATCTTTTTGTTGTAGATACTCTAAATATTTTAATCTTTATTTTGTAATAACTCTAAATTTTATTGCCTTTTTGGTACAGAGTTGTAAAAAGATTGATTGAAGTACTAGAGAAAATGCCTCCCATGCCTTCTGACTTACTTGCAACAATGCAATATAGACAAGTTGCGGTAAGGCCTTGATTAATATGGTTGGAACATACTAAGAAAATTTATTCTAAAAACTACCATAAACAAGTTTTATAGTTTTACTTTATATTGTTGATTGCAGTGTCATCATCAAGATGATAGTTACTCTTCTGGTGGCTGGAGAGTAATTGTAAATGCCAAAATATTGGTTCCGTTTATTTATCTCAACGATGATAAACTTATAAAGATAATGTGAACATAATAAACTTTAAGATAGAGTTTTATTGCAAAATAGTCCATCTTAAAAATAACAATGAACTAAAAATATTTTCTTACAAATGTATGATAGTTTACAAGAGATTGCTATACAAGTGAGCATGTTTGGTATATAAAAGCAAAGCTCATGAAGTACATAATAGCCAATTGTATACAACCGACAAGAATGGACAATAGTGGGGGCTTGGACATTGAAGGAGAGGAGGTGCATGTACTATAGCACAGGTGAAGTTATGCCTTCAACACCCAAGGCAACCAAAGCATCAAAGATAAGCAAAAGGACTCCTAAAAAGGATGTCCCTTCTCCTAAGAAAAGTTATCAAAAAAAGTAGCTTTGCCTCAAATTGTAAGCCCTTGTGTATAAGTCATGGAGATGGCTGACAAAAATTTATACATGTATTTTATATTGATTGTAAAGAGATCTTTTCTTCAATATCCTTGCATTGTATATTCTTCTCTCTCCTCATTGATATCTGTAAAAATATATATATATCACAAATGTTTATTAATCAGGAAGTGAAATCAGATATACACCTAAGTGAAAATAATATGAAATAAAAACTTACTCGTTTGTTATTAAGTTAGAACACAAATGAGTATGGTACTTCAATATCTTCATTCTGTAAATCTATCCTCACTTGATGTAGCATACATGATGATCTAACCTTTAGGATTGCAATAATGTCCTCATTGTACCAAACATCAAGATCCACTATAGGATCTTTACTTAAATTATCAAGATTTTGGTCTAAAGCGACCAAACTACCACCAACATAATGCCATCTACTATAATAAAAGCTAAGGATGAAATTTTGAGTATCAATCATATATTTACAAGCTATAGAATCTTAATCTATCTTACATATAATTTTTCCTTCTGTCCTAGTGTCCCACCCCTCATCAACAAATTGTATAACATGATCATATGTTAGTCTCTT
Organism: Lygodium microphyllum; assembly: GCF_053477565.2. Lineage (NCBI taxonomy): Eukaryota > Viridiplantae > Streptophyta > Polypodiopsida > Schizaeales > Lygodiaceae > Lygodium > Lygodium microphyllum. Next base: position 105,979,978 of record NC_141154.1, on the reverse strand, counting down.
CACTGAAAGCATAGCCTTTGATTTTCTTATCTTAGCATTAGAAAAAAAGTCAAAAAATATATTAATAGGCATGAACAAAGTAAATTTGCTTAGCCTACTTGAGATACTAGGTTTTAATGTTCTTTGTATCTCAAAAAATATTTTACATCTATAGCCCTCACTGGTAGAGCTGGACTTGGCAAAGGCCACTCAAAGCTTGAAAAATCTAGGAAAGGAAGGGGGGGATATTGATCCCCATTGGCTACACTGCATGGGGATAATATAAGAATGGTCATAGAAGAATATTCCATTCTCTGCAAGCTCTCTCTTCTTTCTACCTTTGTACATCTCTTCTCCAATCAAGCCATGCATCACATCAATCACATCAACAATAGACTCAATCGGTTGCCATTCCTCAAGATTAGAGGGATAGACATCTACAAGACAATTGAACAAATGTTATAATGGAAAACATTAAACCAAGTTCAAGAAAAGAAAGACTTTAAGAATCAAATCCTTACAATTTGGTTTATGCATTGGAAGATTTGAACTTCCAGGTTCCAAATATAGCTCTCTATGCATAAACACGTGTTGCACCAGAACTTCTTTTATGCTATTCTTATTTACTCCAAGCTTGAAATCTTGGATTCTACCCTTCCAAGCAGAGATGAACGAGCTCTCATATCTTCGCCTTTTTCCATGTTTTGCCTGTTGCATGGTGATCCAACTGCCTTTGCTAATGATTGTAGGAATCCATCTTTCATCTTTTTGAAATGTGTAAAACATTGATTTGGGAGCTTGGACGCCTTGTTGAAGGCCAAATTTTTGTATCCATAGCACACACACACACACACACACACACAGAAGACTAAGCTACCACAAAGGAGGGAAAAACACGAGAGAGACAAAAGAAAGGAGGGAAAAAATATGTGCCAAGCGTTTTACTAATTTGAATTTAGATTAAACTTGTCATTATCATTAATTCAAACATATCATTAAATAAAAGTGATCGGATTGTATATCATTAATGCAAAGAATGTCATAATCACGAATATAAGAGGCTAAAAATAGATATTGATAATACAAATTTGTAATATTATTATATATGTATCTTTTTGTAAAATAATTTTTTGCCTTTTTTAAAATAGAAGTTCTATTACAGAGGCTTTGCTCTATTGGCCTAGATCACTCTCTTTCTATCTCCTAAAAGGCATTTTCGAGACCTCAAAACTCCCCTAATGCATATGAGTGGATCTATAGTCACTCCATAGAGGGTCATGTGCAGTGGGCCATGGCCTAGGATAGTAGCGGCCATCATGGCCTAATTGATAGAAAATTTAACAAGCTTTAGGCTTATAAGGTTGTGGGATGGTACAATGAAGAGATTTTGTATTAACGAAATGGTAAAAAATAAAAGTCTCTTATATCTTATATACCAACTAGTGTAGCTAGTATTTCCCCACATTGTTATTTCTAGTCTCTTACATTCTATCCCTATCTAAATGCTTTTGTCCGTGAAATTTTTCCCTCCTTTCATCTCATCAAGTAAATCATCCACCCTAGGGATGGGATACCTATTCTTCACTATGATCTTATTAAGATCCCCATATATAGTAGTCAATATACATCCTTAATGATCCATCTTCTTCTTTACCAAGAGAACTAGGAATTCATAGGATGAGGAACCAGGCTCTATAAATCCCGTCTCCAATTCTTTGATCTACTTAGCAACTTTTTATCTTTCATAACTAGAAAGCTAATAGGGTGGTTTGTTGTGACTGGCTTGGAATGAGGCTCTAAATCAATTGGATGGTCAATTGATCTTTTAGGAGATAGTGTTGCAGGTATCTAGAATATATCCTTATACTCTTACAAAAGAGCTTTCATGGCCGAATACTTAGTTGATTCTTTGGGCTAATCTACCACTTTTCCAAGACAAAGATTTGGGATCATTTCTTAAACTCCTTAGCCTACTTTGTGGTAATAATTTGAAAATCTATTTTGTTAGAGATTATTTTCAAGTATATGAGCTATCCACCACTTAAAAGTCTAAGTATAGTTGAGAAAAATTCATAACAATTTTGCCTAACCACATTAGCCAATCACAACCTAACACAATATCAATGGGGCACATACCTAAGACAATTAAGTCCATTTATTGCCCATAATTTTCAACTAGCTAAATATATGCACTTTGGAATATATTTGATTACTAATTTATTCATCTCTGTTTGCCACTTGCACTTTGATAGGCTATTGTAAATTAGTATGGAAACACTTCAACCTATCTATGGTGGCTTACTTATTTATAAAACTACAGGTACTACCATTGTCAACAAAAATGAATACGTTTCTTCAATTAATGCTCCCTTGGATACGAAGTGTATTTGGACTTCTTGATCGTGTCCATATATTCATTGAAATAGAGCAAATTGTGGCAACATATGACTTATCATTCCCTCCTAGATCAAAAGGAAAAGTAGCATGCAAGATCATAAAATTGTTCTTGCCCAAGGTCCTCATCGATATTCTCATTTTTCATAGCAACCATAAGTGCAATTGCATCAACATTATCATCTTCTAAATCCTCAAGGATTAGCATACTATAAACCTTAGCTTTTGCATTCTTACAGGCACACTTAGTTGCATAATAATCCATGAATTTCTCTCCACATTTAAAATAAAGCCCCTTTTCTTTTCTTTCCTTCTATAAGTCCATGAAAGTAGATTTATGATTCCCAAACGCTGAAGTATTTTTAGGTTTTCTATCCCCTTGTTTATGGTCCATTCTTGAACTATTTCCTGGCCTAAAATTACCTTGTTATCTTAAAGCATTGAAAGGTGTATAGGTAGATGTTTTAGGGATACTAAATGACATTTTTTCCTCCATAACATGCCCTGATTGGCCTTATCTCAAGGTGATTCTTTGCTATTGAAAAGATAATTACAAAGGAGTCTTTCTACTATATTTCGTTGAATACCTTTCAACCAACTCAATGGCTCTAAATAAACTTGTTGTAACGTGCCCGCTCCTCAAATCGCGGGACACGTCTTAGCATTCCATCGAGAGATATATCTAGAAGACGCCGCCTAGCACTCCCAAGGAATGACACGGGGTTTGCCAACTAGGCTCTCTCGAGTCTGCCCCGCAACGAAACTTATCCAACCGTTTCCACTAGGATCGACTTGAAGTCCGGGTTCCTTGTAATCGGGTCTTCCTAACAGCCTTCTAGCATCGGTCTGGACTGCTCCCCTTTGCGCAGATACAACTGGACCAAAGCAGACTCATACTGCACTTGGTTCAAAGAGAATGGAAAATGAGAGGGATGCATCACTCGACCTCTCTGCTTGTAGAGCATAGTCCCATTCCGGCCCCCTAAAATGGTATGAATCAGGGTTCTAACCAACATTGTCTAAGGTCATCGTCCGACTTTTCCTAACATTCCTTGTTAACACTTCCTTTGAGGAAAGCTCTCGGCTAACTGAGACCACCCTTCCGTAGGATAGACCCATTGGTCACATCCATCATGCTTCCCTCGGGGGTTGTTTTAGTTATCTAATTACCTACCACATTATGTTTGACACATAAAAGCAGCTTCCTTAATTAGCCTATTAATCACAGGTTCCTTTACGTAATTTAGGTCACTGACACGAAGAAAAGATAAAACAAGATCAAACACTTTCTTAACTTATCTTCAGATTAATGTTTGTCTCCCACCCATACAGGAGAATTAAGTGTCCCTTTCTACCTCCGCAGAAAAATCCTTCAGTCCCCCGGCAATAAAACCCGAAGGTTTATCCTACCAAGATTCTGCCTTGTAACTAGTATCAAGACCTCGAGATCCCATCTCGAGTCATGTAGCACACTTGTGTAGGGTCCGGAGGCATTGGGATTTACGGCCAGAGCCCCCCTGGCACCCAAGCGTCCTCCTACGCCAAGTAATTTCCATGGAGAGACCTCTCGTGGCTGGTTCGGTCCAATTCCCGACGTGGATTCATAACCCCCTTGGTTAGGGTTTGGCGGTTCGCAGGGGGTAGCTAGCGCCATCCTTCCTTAATTATCCCTTTAGGAAATCAACCACAGCTGAAGCAACCAGCTTAATAACATTTACTAGGGAAGACATCCCTTTTGTTTCCATGGCAATCAGTCATCTCAGACTCGGCCATGCAATCATCAATCACAAACAACTTGGATTAGCATCCAAAACCACATCAATCAATCACCTTGCTTATGATCCACCTATCCTTAGTAAGATTCTCTCCTCTTACCAACACAACCAGTCGACATTCACTTGGAGTTACCCTTTTCAAACAACCAAGCATAACTTGGGTCAACAATCCATCTTTAACAAGATCAACCTTCATTAAAACCATTTTAACAGTTCCAAGCAACATGCTTAGCATTAATCAACTACCCTAGAGTTTTCTCTCCCCCTTGGGTTAGGGCTTCGCAAGGTCGATTTAACAAATTCCTTCTAGATCCCTTAAATGAGCTAAGTGATTTCACCTTGACCTTTATTAATCATAGCTACCTATTTAGGGTAGAAGATCAACCCATCCTAAGCCCTTTAATGGCAAATACATGCAATTCTACCTCTATTTAAGAATTCAAGATGCGTGAGAAGAATCTAAATCTTGGTACAACCTGGATATGAGCTATAGTTGCTAGAGGGTTGGTGGTATTCATGTCTCCACTTGCATTGGATATATTCCTAGCCCCGTTTGCAACTTTAGCACTTGTGCTCCTTGTAACTCATCTCTTGGATGCCATCCTTGTGTGTTCCCGATCTTGCAACCCTTGAGGTAAATCGACCGCTCTTGCCCTGGCAGAAGGAAGTGGTACGCAGGTTCACAAGGAATCTAAAGCCAAACAATGTAACTTCAACATGCATAACTCTTCTTCTTCTTTTATCCTCCCCCCAATTTTTTTTCCATCTATCTCACCCTCTCCATCTCATAGTCTTCTCTCCCTCTCTTCTTCTCCTTCCCTCTCTCCCTTCTTCTCTTCTTCTCTCTCTCTTCTTCTCCTTCTTTCTCTCCCTTCTTCTCTTCTCTCTCTCTCTCTTCTTCCCCTTCCCTCTTTCCCTTCTTCCCCTTCTTCTCCTTCCCTCTCTCCCTTCTTCTTCTTCTCTCTCTTCTCTCTTCTTCTCCTTCTTCTTATTCTTCTTCTTTTCTTCTCCTTCTCTCTCTTCTCTCCCTCTTCTCTCTCTTCCCTATTCTTCTCCTTCTTCTTCTTCTTCTTTTCTCCTCCTTCTCTCTCTTCTCTCTCTTCCCTCTTCTCCTTCTTCTTCTTCTTCTTCTTCTTCTTCTTCTTCTTCTTCTCTTCTCCTTCTTCTTCTTCTTCTTCTCCTTAGCCAGGGAGGTGTTGTTTACGAGGGAGGGGGTGGTAGCATGCTGACTAGGACAACGGGCCATTGCTTGCCAACACGCAAAGGGGCGCTATGTCCGTTCTCCAGACAGAGCCCAAGGGGCACTGCTGCCGTGAAGCTGGAGGGGGTGGCGAAGCACGAGGGGGGGAGAACCTGTCGCAGATGAGCTGGAGGGGGGGCTGTGTCCCAGCGAGGGGGGGGCCTTTATAGAGGGAAAGGGAGATGGCTTATGGGGGAGGAGATGGCGTTCCCCGCCATCTGGGGGGCTGCATGCCCCCCCTTCTCCCACTTCACTCCCTCTCTCTCTCCCCAACGTACTTCGGTGGGGAGAGGGAGAGGGAAAAATTTTTTGAATTAATGTTAATAAAATTTTAAGGGGGAGGTTCTTATGGGGGGAGGCACGGGGGGCACATGGGAGGGGGGGATAGTGGATCATTAGCCCTAGAAAATATGTCAAAGTAATCTTCTAATTTGGAAATCCACTCTTTAAGGTCTGATGGAGAAGATAAATGGCTATTATACTTAGATAGTGTGATCTTATTCCTCAATTCTCTATCACCATGATTTGGATGTCCACTATGAGGCTAATCATTATTTATACTGCCATAGCTATTGCTGTTAGAGTAGTTCATGCCAAAGAAGAGCTGAGGTCTAACACTTGGAATGGGCACTCTAGTGGCAAGCAAACCACCTCTCCACTTGCATAACCACCCCACTTACATTGACCAAACGATCATTACCTTTATGTGAAGCCTCACCTATCTCATAAGTGACATGGAAAATCTTCCCTAAGATGCCTAAAGGATTAGTGTTTGCATTAGCTCATGGACCTAGCACTTTATCTACAATAATGTGTATCTTCTTTTCCTTCTTTTTTTCTTTAATTTGGGATTCCATCCATTTGGTAGTTTGAGTAGCAAGTTTGGGAATAGAGGATTGAGATTGCTAAGCATGCTCCTCCTCTTTCTATAATATTTCCACGCAATAAAAAGTTAGTTGGTTAGTTCAAAAGTTAGTTAGTCAATTAATAAGTTAGTAAGATTACTAACTAAAGACAAATTAAGGTAAAAACTAACTAACGTTAATAGCTAACCATTTTTATTTAATTAAAAATATATCGTAATCCGACATTTTTCTCGGATTGACAAGGACCATAGCCACCCTTCATGGAAGTTACAACATGAATGAGACTTAAGAGCCATATTAATCACTTGTATTAATATGTATAGTATGGATGGTTCAAAAATATTAAATTTTGTATAAAGCTAGCATATTTTAGATATTATCCTAAAAAGATAGAACTGGATGTCATTTAAAAGAAAAGAAAAGTGATGTTTTAGTTAGTTTTGGAGGTTTTATAAAAAGAAAAAAATAAAGAAAAGTGATTGGTGAAATCACACATGCTGCGATCGCAGTTTACAGACAGTAGACAGCACTTTGAACAAAGAAAAGAAGGAGTGAACTGAGAGTTTTCCAATCAATGTCTTGGGGTTTTACCCCCCTTTGGGAGCCAATGAAACCATCAAATTTATGAGTTAAGCATCAGATCGCTGAGTTTTCCAAGAGCCCCTCCGCCAAGAACTCTTGTTCTCAGCCTCATCCCCTCCTCACTAATTCATTATAAATATGAGGCATGGGGAGACACAAGAGAGCATAAGGAGACCCCAAAAGGCTGTGAGAAAGAGGTAGAGAGAAGGATACCTCTCCAAGAGATTGTGAGAGAGAGCTTGAGAGAGAGAGAGAGAGAGAGAGAGAGAGAGAGAGAGAGAGAGAGAAGATGTTTGGTGAGAGATAATGGTTTATTGAGCCCTTTAATGAACTAAGGATCAGAGATTAATACCTCTTTAGGCTAACCTGAGATTCTAAATTAATTTTCAGCATTGATTCCATTTCAATTTCAATCATGACCCCAATTTTTTACGCTTTAATATATAATACTACTTTGTCCTTTTGATTCTCTTGTTCCTAATAAATTAATTGTTAAGGGTAAGTATTGCAATCAGTGAGCCACTAATTTGTAGTGGTAAGACCCTCAACCAATCCCCATTTTTCAAATCTCTTTTATTGATCAATCCATGCATATCATTAAAGGTTGAAAGAAATATGCCAAAATGGCATTTCATCCCTATTTTCATAGAGTAGAATGCTCTTGCCATGGGTATAGTCATCAAGGAAAAAAGGTGGATGCCGAGGAAGATAGTGGATAAAAGAGAGATGACCCTTCCTCACTATCAAAAATCTGAAAGGGGTGCAACAAACCGACCTAGGGGAAACTTTGCCCACCTCCTAGTGTTTTAAAGCCCATGTAGGGAGCCTATTCCACCATTCTATCCCTCACACAAGTACCACAAGTGGAGCTTTTGAAATCTTGAAGATCTCCATTGAAGAGCATTAAAACAGGGCACTTCTTGATCAGTCTACAGGGATTACAGAGATTACAGGTTGATCACAGGTCCATTCACCCTTTAAAAGCACGGTATAGATACTTAAAGGAGTAACAGGACACTTAAGGATTTATTGAAAAATATTTTCATTCATTCATAGGTGCTTCAGGTTATTCTAGGTGTTACACAGGTTGATTACATATTGTTTGAATGAAAGAGTGCATTAGGAGTCATTTTAGGGGTACTATCCACTTGATTATAGGTGCTATAGATTATCTCGGAGCTTAAATAAAGCTCATACATGTCATAGTAGGCGGTACTCAGTACCTACATATCATATCTAGGGTGATACAGGGTTTTGAGACCTTAGTTTGGACCTATGGGTAGTGGAAAGGCCAAAACAATGAGTTTATAAGGTAAAGTACTATTCTATATAGCCACAAAGAATTGTTCCTAGAATTGGCTATTGATTTCATGTTATAGATTTTTTATACTCATCTCAAAGAGGATATTCTTAGCTTCAATTTGAACCAAAAAGTAGGTCAATCAAAGTATTATATTAAAAGTTATATCCAAAACCGTGACAACAAGTCTAGTAGGACTACACTCTAAAAATGGCAGGGAATAAGGATAAAAATTTGAGCTAATGAGGATTTACAATAGAAAATAAAATATTATGGGGACTCTAATGCTAAAGATACTCATGGGGATGATTATAGAGAGGATTCACATGAAATGGGAGCCTATAGTACCTTGAACAATATCTTATACCAACATGAAATAAGACATGCAACTATACACAATGAATTACTAGATGCTATGAATAAGTTGGGGAATGAAACTCGGTATTCTCTTGATAAGTTCACTACTCAAATCACGAGATGGATGAACTTCCAAATACAAGAGAAGGAGAAAGAGGGGCAAGAGATAGAGAAAGTGTAACGTGACCGCTGTCCAAGCACGTTTTAGCGATCCATCGATAGAATCTAAGTGTTGCTGCCCGGCACTCCCAAGGAATGTTTCGGGGTTTGTTTCCTAGGGTTTCCCAATTCCGTCTCGCAACAGAACGTTCACAGCCAAACCCAATAGGATCGACCTGAGTTTTGGGTTCCTAGGGCCCAGGTCTCCTAATAGCATTCTAGCGTCGGGTTTTGGATATCCTACTTTGCGTAGAGATACACAATCCAAAGTAGATCCATACGCACTTGGTTCAAAGAGAATGGGAAACGAGAGGGATGTGCCGGTCAACCTCTCTGCCTGTAGGGCATAGTCCTATTCCGGTCCCCTACAACGGCACAAATCGGGTTCTAACTTAACAATACCTAAAGTCGAACAGCGATAAATCCTTGTGAGAAGCCTCCCAGTTCTCTGGGATCACTCGGCCGTAGGATGGACCCGTCGACCCGCTTTCCTCGATAGCTTTAGTTTTCTAATCAGATCCTACCACATTTATGTGCAACATTTAAAATCAGCTTCGTTAATTAAGCCTTTTAGGGCACAGGGTTCGTTCATGTAATTTACGGCACAAATACGAAAACAAAACAAGAAGTCCTTTTAGCAAACAAGTTTCTTAACTTATCTTCAAGTTAATCTTTGTCTCCTGCCCATACAGGAGAATTATGTATCTCTTCTGTCCAACAGAAGTACCTGGTCCAAATCACATGGCACCAAAATTTCCATCCTTTATCTAGAATAGGATCTTCCAACGCCTCCAATGTTGGGCTCACGACAGTCTACAGCTCCTATCTAGACTCGGCAAGGGGTGTCCAGAGCTCCATGACCCCAAGCGAGTAGGAGTGAGACACACTTTCCGTGGTTGGCCTTTTCACCACTCGACCTTTGGCCCATGAATCGAGCAGTGCCCTCTCTGGGTAATCTGCGGTGTGATCTTGGAGATGATCCACTCATACAAATATTCTTCCTTAATTAATCCCATTAAGAATCAAGCACAATCAAGGCAAGCATCCTAATATCATCTTCCAAGAAACACATTCCTTTATTCCCCATGGCTACTTGTCCTTACTTACCCTTGTCATGCTTTTACTATCAAACACAAGCACTTGGAACATTTATCCAAATCACAAATGCAACAAGTAGTTGATTGAAAAAAAGCATTTAGGGTGTTGTTCAATCAACCAACAAAACTAATTACATTTTTCTCAAACAATACAAGAATAGATGTGATAATAATAATCCCATTGTATATATGCTCTCCCCCTTGGGATCAAAGAGCAATTCTATGCAAATTTTACTTAATACTTGCATGTACAATTCTTAATGTTATTCTTTTTATGATTATGCTATTCATAATCCCTGAGCGATTGCTCTATCAATGAATAAACCATACGCAACCAAGTGCAGTTAACTTCCCTTGATACATGCACTTTGCAAACTCCATCTTTCAAATATGTGAGAAGAGGCCTATCCCTTCCCATGACCTATTCTCGTCCATCATAGTATGGATCCTAATGTATCTCATGCGAGAATCAAGCAAGCATCTATCAATTTAGAAATACATTACTTACGACCGGAACCGCCGTTGGATTGACAATGATGCCTTTTCCCGAAGCTTCATTGATGGTTGTAGGATTGCCATCTGCACGCGACATTCTTCACTTGAAGGCCATCATCCACAAGTAGACTCAAAAAATTAAGAATGCGAAATAGATTCGAGATGGGAGAGTGTAGGAGAAGATGGTTAAGTCGAGGATCGAGATAGAGAGAATTGTGTAGCCTCTTGGGGTAAGATAACCTTGAGCAAGTGGATAAAGAGATATTTCATATATTAAAAGAAGATGAAATACCCCTTGAAAGCTTGAAGAAGATGCATGGTTCAAATGGAATCAAGCTTTCCCATTGATTGAAGAAGAAAGTCCCATTCAATCCATAATGCTCCATAGTCCATAATCCTCAATGAACCAGCTCGTACTTTCCTTTGAAGTCCATAAAGCTTTTGAAATAAGAGTACCTTGAGCCTTCTTGAATGCTTGAAGGTAAGAAATTCAAGCTCTTTGATCAAAATCCCCAAAATGTAGATCCATTATGCTTGAAGTATTGAAATATTTTTCAATATCCTCAATCTTTATGCCAATGTTGGATGGCAATGGTAGTAGAAGAGCCTTGAAGGCCAAAAAGAACCAAAACTTGAAGAAATTGGAAGCTTCAAGGTTGAAGCTATTGTTGCCTTGCTGTGTATTAGGACTTTTTGAAGTGTAGATGAAGATGAGAGGCTTATAGGCTTGCTGAGAATGTTGCCAAGCAAGTGTCCAATAATTGTGCAAGCTATAGACAAGAGAGTAATGGCTGCCATTGTCTAAGAAGCAAGGATGCAATGTAAAACATGGCACATTTTTCAAGCCTAATCCTATGTGCAATGGCAATGGTTGTTGCCCTACTTGTCTCACACTTAGAAATGTTTCCCCTAAGTTTTGAGGGAGAGATGATGCCTTATTTTAGGAAAAGTGATTAATGGTTGTCCATCATGAAAGCTTCAAAAGAGCTTGAAGGGAAGAGGAGAGAGAAAGTCTATTTGCAAAAAGCAACTGGACCCTAAGCTTGGCTAACTTATATTACCCTATCTTTATAGCTTGAAATTGAAAAATGTGTTACTATCTTTGGTGATTTGCCTCCTACGACATTTGTCCAATACTATATTAATGCTTCTACGTCTATTTTCTTCTTTGCTTGTGAGACCACTGGTCACTCAGATGCTCTTGTATGTCTTTACTTGCTATACCTAATGATCCATGGATTTTCTAACTAGAAAATGGAGAAAATGCACTTGAAAAATAATTAGAAATCGGTCAAATGCACAACTTTGATTTCACTTGTAAAGGAGGGAGCTAGGAGAGAGAAAATAAGGAGAGATAGAAGACTACAAGAGAGAGAAAGGAAGAGTGTAGAGGGGAGAGAAATACTAGAAGAAGGTGAGAGAAACCATGGAAGTTGAGAGAAAGAAGATGTAAGATGAAGAGACTTTGTATTAATTGAACAATGAAAAATAAAAGTCTCTTATGCCTTATATACCAGCAAGTGTAGCTAGTATTTCCCCATAGTATTATTTCCAATGTCTTACAAATCCATTCATCAATCTATTCATCCTCAAATTATATGTTGACCTCCCTAAATGGGGGGCTACCATCAATGTGCCCTCCTTCTATTCTTGATTTTTTCCTTCCTCTTCTCTACCTTTCCTTTCATCCCTATTTCTTTCACTTCCCCATAAAAGAAAATTAATAGAAGGAAAGGAATTTGTGGTGTACCTATGATGTTTGATGGCATCAAAGCTTGTTTGCACTTCGATGTTCTCTCTTGTTCTAACCCCTCTTTCTATTAATATTTTACTATTTTAAGAGCTATATGTAGGATTTTCTTTACTAGTACTCCAAATTTTGGATTAGCTTTTTATTATGGGCCATGCATAGACCATTATTTTTTGTTTAGACAATTAATTGATTAATTAAAATAAATAACATATATGAATATTTAAAACACATTATTCATTAACTAAATTTGGTACATGCATGTATACTTTTTTATTTGGCTTGCACAAATTAGTTTGAAATATTACTTTTAAATCCTAATTAAAATTAATAATCTATAACGTTTAACTTAAGTAAATGTATTTGATTATCCAATCTCATTATACATTATCACTTTCAAATATCTTCATGTTGTGTATACACTTGTTGTATTATTTGAATTTACTAAAAGCATGGACTTATAATTGGATTCAAATTAAAGAATTTTCTCATAAAAATTTGAACCACTTTTTACGACTAATTATGTTGAACATTGCTAGATTCATAAATTTGGTTGTTGCTTTGAATGTTTGTTTGACTACTAGACTATCACCAAAAAAAAAAATTGTTATTAGTTGGTTTGTTAAACCATAACATTCTCTATTTCAATTATTTTAGTGTACTTTAGGGCACAGGATTGATGAGTCAAGGAGGAGGGGTCGTGATATTTGTGCATACATCTAGGTTATGCAGTCAACTTTTTGCAAGATTATGATTTGTTTAAAGGTAAACATATGTGTTCTAGCTAATTTTGTTGCTCTTTCTATGTGGACATACTGATTATGAAGTTACACTCTAGTTTATGTCAACCAGTTCATAGCTTTAACCAAGAGATATCTTCATGCATTATTTTTAAGTCTCTATTGAAGAGATGTGGTCATGGTAGCCGAAAAAGATGTATATTTATCAATGACAAAGCTATAGAGGACCCTTTAGAGGAGGCTAGCAATGACATCTTGGCTCAACCTCTAGTGAAAAAATTTCTACCTCTGAGGGGGCCCAAACCTTAGAAGATAAATCACTAGATCTATAAATAGTGCCCAAAGAGGAGGAGAATGTTGGGAAAGACAACAAAAACAAGGAGCATCCTATTGATATGGAAAATCATGTGTGATACCTAGGTGCATGAGTCAAGATTGGAGTCATGTCAAATATGCTAGCTTCATTTTTTGTGGCTCATGCAATGGAACCTCCACCTATTCCTTTATGTTGACTTATCCCATATGGGATTGTAAGGACTACTACTTCCTATGCCCCAAAGTGTGGAGAAACACCAACTTTGTCAAACACCCCATCCATAATAAACCATATTATCCAGGGAATAGTCTATCGAGGATGATCTTGTCATAATATTACATTTGATATAGAAAGGAACATCAAAAGAGCTAGCTCCATTTAAGAATTCTAAAATAACATTAAATGTCCTTAAAGATGAGAGGGATATGGTATTGGCCAAAGGTCATGAGCTTAAGCAAGAAACTTATCAACCTTGAGTTCATATAACAATATATCCCTTCCAAATATGACCATAAAAAGATCCAAAAGGAACAACAAGGAGACTGGAAGTAATGATGTTTAAGCACCATCATTTAATAATGTCTTTTATATGGAGACAATGGGTAAATTTCTTGTTTCTCTTACTATGCCCTTCACGGAGTTCATGACCGTAACAGCTCAATATTTGGAGGAGTGGGGACCTATGTGGAGGAAGATCAATAGACCCCTAGGTTGGAAATACTTATATCACTGAATGCTTGAGTTGCCAAAGGAATATAACTAATGGAAGGAGAGAAATCCACGCCAACATACAAATAATTTTTAGCTAAGAACCATGGATCTTGTTGAACTCCAATGATAGTAATGCGGTCACATTAGGGTCTACAATGACCAACTTGCTCATAAGTATCCTAGCTTGTGGGGATACCTAGGGTAGGAAGGAGAAATCAACATGACATATCTTATCCTCACCTTATTATAGAGTTCATGGCATACTTTATAGTAATCTAAAATTATGTAAACAAAAAGAAAGAAGAACAATAATTAGTAATGGACATAATCCGATATTTATTGAAGAATTGTCAAAAAATGTGAAATGGGACATGTTGAAAAAACTCCAAGAGTGCTGGTTAATAAAAAGTTCAAATCATTGGGGATCAAATCTTAGCAAGACCTATGAAATCTCTCAAAAGAAGTATCCATGGGAGATCTTGAATCCATTTGGTATGACCAAGTGCAAGGAGATATCTACACCTATGGAGGTCAATTTAAAGTTATCCATTGAGGATACATTAGCCCTAGTAGACGTTGGGAAGTATAAGAGGTCGGTCTCAGTAGTCTCATCTATTTGTGCAACATCAAGCCAAGTATTAGTTTTATTGTTGGTAATTCTTAATAGGTTCTCAAATATGAGTGCTCAAATATTTGAAGGGAACTCTTGACTATGGTATCATGTACAGTTCTAAAACTTCTCTTGAGGGGAACTATCATTCAAAGTGGGCACAAGATATTGATTTCAAAAATTTAGCCTTCAAATATTCTAGGATATTCTAGGAATAGTGCCTCTAGCTTGATAGTTTTCCTAGAATATCCTATGGCCAATGGGCAAAGATTCATAATACAATAGGTCAAACAATTTGACTTAAAAGGTGACCTTTATGAATCTATCCTTTAGGATAGATAGAGAAGTTAAGTTGGTAGCAACTCAATGCACACTACATTGCATTATAAGGTGTGAGAGTTATCAAAGACCCCATTTTATATTCTATGAAAATAGAAAAGAGGGAAGAGAGGTGAAGAGACTAAGAGTACACACAGAAAAGCAATAGAGACTTGCACACATAGAGATAGGGTTGAAATCTTCTTCTGTTTCTTTTTTATTCTTCTATTGCATAGATGAACTAAGTTTATAACATGATGAAAGACTAATGTGAAAGTACCACAATATATGTGCATGTGATCACTAAATGTGAACCTACTAAAGAAAAGGTGGCACAATGAATGTGCCATAATGTTAATCCCATTTCAAGACGAAAGAAAAAGAAGTCCACAATGTCGATGCAATGGAAGAAGCAAGAAGGAAAATGGCCGAAAGTGTAAGGGCGGCTTCAAAAATTAGGCCAAAGGCAAAAGTGCATTTTTAAATGCTACAAGAAGCCGCCCCTAAAACTATTGTAAAAGAGTGCCAGGCTTCCTCCTATGCAAATTGTAAAAGGTAGGCAGGCATAGGTAAAGAGATAATGCGAATAGAAGGAAATGGAAAAAGAGGACCTTGCCACAATGGTTGGTCATGTAAAAAACGGATGACTATCCAAAAGGGATTTAGGGTTATGTATAAAAACCAAAAAGTGAATAGAGAAACTCATTCTTTGGTGTGTGGCAAAAGTGGAATCTTCTTATTCTCTTCTCTTTGCTTGCTTGTGTGTGCTTGAGAGAGGGAGAGTGAGGAAGTGAGTATGTGAGGGTAAGGGATCTTGGAGGTGAAGGCCTCCATCATCTCATCTCTTCTTCTTCTTCTTCTTCTTCTTCTTCTTCTTCTTCTTCTTCTTCTTCTTCTTCTTCTTCTTGTGTGTGGCTATGGAGGATGGATCTTGGAGGTGGAGGCTTGAGGATGCTTGATCTTGCATCATGAATGGTGGAGCTACCGATATGCTTGAGGGAGGAGGCAACTCATTTGGGCATCGAGGTAAGCTCATTACCTCCTGGTAGGATCAAAGGCGCATCGGCTAGGTGAGAGATAGCCATAGGTGCTCACTTTAAATGCTTGAACAATAAGCGGTGGGTCTTGACACTTGAGCGTGAGTTCCCTCTACATTTTGGTTCTCTTGCCAGGACAAACGCATTCAAGCTTGAGTGCTTGCACACTTCAAATCGAGCATCAAAGTAGGGTTCATCCCGGAACCCATTCTCTTTGTAGGTGGGAGATTTGGGAGTTTAATATTTGAAGCAAGCAAGTATTTTGTGCTTTTGATGATTAGGAACATAGAAGAAATCAATTCAATACTTTGCTTTTGATTTTTGTTACATTTAAGAGTGGGTAGGATTGAGAAATCAAAGCGGAAAGCTTTAGGGTTGCTACTATAAAACAAGCCTAAACATTGCACAGATCAAGAAAAAAAGAGGAAAAAGAGTGCTCGAAAGGATTTATGTCACTATAAGAGAGTGATTGGAGAGGTCAATGGGGAATGGTTTATAACCCAAGAGGCCAAGGAAGAGCTCATTTGCAAATGTTGCATTGTGTGTGTGTGTGTGAGAGAGAGAGAGAGAGAGAGCTATTGCCTGTGTTGGATCGATCGCCTCACCCAAGTGTTTTTCATGCATTGCAGGTACACACAGCTCTTCTTCTCTATCCTATAGCTTTAATCTAGAGGTGTATGCTACGTCTAGTTACCAACATCACGCGATTGAATCGATTTGGCATTGCATCTACTGAAATCGCTCCATGTTTGGCCTATCGTCCAAGTGACAACGACGAACCCCAGAATTGGCCCTCGACCCTCATGGTTCAGCCATTCGGCCCACTAACATTCAGGCAATGACATTAGGCCCATCCGAATCAACCATACAGGCCAACTTACCATTCAGCCCACCTGACTCAGCCCTCAACCGTTGTTCAACCATTTGGACCTCGAACAACCACATTCGGACCGGTTGCATTTGGCCCTTTCTCATTCGGCCCTCATCCATTTGAACGGGCTGAATCGGACATTCGGCCCCTACAATTCGAAGCTGCTCGACTAAATTTGGATTTTTCTAAATTTTTAACCTAGATACCTTGATTGACCCTGACCACTATCTTGTGGACCCCCAAAGATCATATAAATGTTTAAAACACCTTTTTGGCACGAGAAATAGGAAAATTAGTGAAACACGGACTTAGATGTAACTCTAGCCAACCAACTAGTAGTCCAAGCTACTAGTAGCACCAGACTAAACCATAGATCCCTAAACAGATCTCAATCTAGCTGAACAATGCATCACAGACCTTAGGACTCGTGAGAAAGGCCAGAGAGAACTTACAGCCTATCAAGGCAAATCCATAAACGAGAGTGCAAGAGCCGCATAATCCCTATATCTTTGCACTCGTACTATTTTCCAGCACTTGAAGTACACCTAAGAAAAGCCGAAAGCCTAATTATGCACACTGCACAGAAGAGAGTACACACACACACATGCTAAGTGATTATAAATTGAGGATTGTTTGTAATTAACAAGGAATGCACTCAGATGTAACCCTAGAACGAACCCATGAGTAGGAGAAGACCCTGAGACATAGTCAGGTGATTGAAACCCTAAGTGTAGGACCAAGTGGAAGATGCAATAGAGAAGCTAGATGCAGTAAGAACAGGCACCATTAGAGGAGTGGATCTACTCGATCTAATCAATCTCATCGACAACCTAGTGGAGAGAGAGACCGCTGATATGGTAGAGACAAGCACTAACTACAGACGGGATGAAGAGCTCAACCTAGGCGGTTTCCTGACAAAAATCCAGAGGCTAGTCACCAATTTCTATGGACCCGGATAGACCACCACGGTAGAATGTCCGAGGATCTCGTAGCAAACCTTGAAGAGGAGAGGGGACTAGCGTGGAAAGCTTTGCAGGGTATAGTGAACTACAATCAAGAGCAGCAACCTAGGAACTTGCAAGAGTAGAGCATAAAAAAGTGCAAGATTCAGTGCTAGCCCTAGCAAGAAAAAATAGGATTGTCCCTAATCCAAAGAGGGAAAGAGCACTAGAAGGAGATCTTACATTGAGTGAGCTTCTCATGAGGCGACTATTAGATAGCACTTCTGCCAAGCAAAAAGTGCCATTGCAATGGCAACCTCATTGCTTGCACGATTAGGTGTCAAGCACGGCTCCAAGAGCCAATCTAAAATTCATGTAGTCGCAAAGTAGCTAGATAAATACCAGCCAGACAACGATCCCTATAACTTCATAGAATAGTTCGAGCAGGTCCGTGAAGCCAACGGCCTCACTGATCTCGCTCAACAATCACAAGCTTTTGGCCTATGCTTAGGCGATAAGGAAAGGACCTGGTACACCATGCTAGATGTCACAAAGTGCAATGACTTCAATAACCTCAAGAATATCTTCATTAAGAGATTCTCAAAGGAGACAACCCAATCGTACAACTCATAAACATAAATAGAGAGATAAGGAAGACATCAAGGATTATGTGGCCCATGTGAAGAGAGGGATCTCCACAATCTTCATCAATGGGATACGAAGTGAGAAACTCTATAAGGCCTTGGCAAGCAATTCAAGCTTGTGCGAGATACGCTAGCTAGGGTCTTTGAAGAGGCCATCAGAGTGGATGACCAGCTCAAGGAGAGAAGCTCTAGGGGCTCAAGCCAAGAAGAGCCTAACCCTAAAAACTCTGAGAGAACTTCAAAGTCAAGCAAAAGATCAGGCCCAAGTACTCAGAACAAAGGAAAGGGCACTGACCTAAGTCAGGAGCTAGTGGAGATGAAGATGGAGCTAGCCAAACTACAAGAGATGATGAGACGACCAACACGCCCACACGTTCAATGTGTGTATTGTGGCATAAACCACTTGCCAACTGAGTGTCAGAACCCTAAGTCCTGACTTTGCAAAAATTATGGTAGATTCAGCCACAGTGCCATGCATTGTAGACTACCAAGGAGACTTCCGTACTCACAACCTTACAATCAGCCTTACCTCACGAATAGGTCGCCAAACTTCTTCGGAAGAAGGGGAGTCCCATTGGCTCTGTGCCCCACACGGAACAATGCTAAACTAGTCATTCCTAGGATGGAGATAAATCCCATAGAAATACCCAGACCACCTAGACCCTGCATAACCTATCCATCGAGCGATGCTCCAATCCACTATGTGGAGGATCCGAATGACGAAGAACCTTACATGAATCCTTATGTCTCATATGACGAAGAGGGTAATCCAATCCTTATGGATTACAAACCAGTATCGATAATTGTGTTAAGTAGAGGTAGAGGTAGAGGTAGAGGCTTAAGAGGGCAGACCCAAGAGTCGATGGACTTGCGGTCACCTAGGACATATCTCCTCACGCTGCCCCGAGAGGGAGCATGTCAACCACATGACAAGGCAGATCTTCAATGTGCGGAGTGTGGAATCACTCATCTCTTTGTTGATTGCCCTAGACGAAAATCATCCTCTAGTTCAGCAATCGTGCCATGAGTCCCATTGGGGTTGTTTGGTGTCAAGACACTCAACGAGGAGGTCACGCCCATCCCAATACATGTCATGACCCACGTGCAAATGAAGCAGACCGGCATATCATTTTCAGGGCCTATCAACTTAGATGCAACCTCAATTGGAAAAAAGAGTCGTAGGCAAAGAAAAAAGAAACCAAACACAGAGACAGAAATTTCAGCTCCAAAGATGGCTGAGAAGGGAAGTGCGAAGGTTGGGGATTACCCCAACCCAAAGTCCAACTC
This sequence comes from Lygodium microphyllum, assembly GCF_053477565.2. NCBI lineage: Eukaryota > Viridiplantae > Streptophyta > Polypodiopsida > Schizaeales > Lygodiaceae > Lygodium > Lygodium microphyllum. Next base: position 105,960,509 of record NC_141154.1, on the reverse strand, counting down.
GAAGCCATCAAGAAAGTGAAGGAGTGGGTGAAAGAGGCCCAAAAACACCTAAAAGATGTTGAGCCCATATTGGAAGGTGAGATCAATGATCTCTCAAACATAAGCATAGCAATCTCACCACCATGACCAAAATCGAGAGACAACTACACCACAAGTAGTGCCACTTAGACAGAGCTCAAATGCTACGTGCCAGCAAATTAGTTAAGGCCATTGGCCTGGAAATGTAGGATTTGGAGAAAAGCAAGCAATTAGCAACCTCCTCACCATACTAGTGACCACACCTATGATGCTAAGCCTAGGAGACTTGTTTAGGCAGCATCCGATGCTGTGGCAAGAGCTAAAACAGTGGGTTGAAGGTTTGATGGAGCAAGTTGCACCCGCTGACTTGCACGAACATGATGCAAAGATACAAATACCAAGTCTGATGTTGCACTCAATGCCCAAATCCTTGCACATCAATGCTTTTTGGGAAGGCATGAAAATGCACGTTGTCTTATCGGTCTTAGCTCTCAGAGATACCACAAGAAAGGAAATTGTAGACATAGGGGCAAGAGTTAGTGTGCTTAGCCATGCAGTAATCTAGGCTTGGGGTAACCCACCTATTGAGAATGCTAGGTTTTAATATCACGCTAGATAACAGAATGAAGGTGAGGCCATTCGGAGTACTAAAGAACTCGCCCTTGAAGATTGCAAGAGTTCAATTCTTCGTTGACTTTATAGTCATGAAAGGGATTGACTATGACATCCTATTAGGCCAGCCCTAGATGCGTAATGCACGGGTCATAGAGGACTGGGGTAATGGTCTAATCTTCTTAGGCAATAGAACAGAAGCAATGAGGGTAGAGATGACACTTGGAAGACAACACTAGTCAACCTACATGCCATCTCAACCATGCTGAAAGGTGATGCCTAGGTTAGAAAATCTTATGGGCCTTTGACTAAGTATATCCCTTGTCTAGAAGATGAGCGAGATTGGATACACGTGCTAGCCACTATCGATCTGCCATTCTCGAACGATGAGGAGTACGAGCAAGCTGCTAAGGCAGTCAATAAGCCCAAAGCTTCAGTGCCAGTCTGCATGATGGCTAAGAGCTCAAACGAACAGCCAAACCCTGTCAAATTTCATATCCCCAGAAACAAGCAAGAACTCCTTGAGATCCTAGAGCATCTGACAAACAAGCTAGTAGGCAACCTGGCTACTAGTCTTAAACCTCTCCAAGATCTCTTGGATAAACCTAAGTGGCAATGGACCAAAGTGCATTACTTAAACTTGATGTACAATTGGGCCTTAGTGTCTCACCGATGAAAAGGAGAAGCCATATCAAGACTTGGGAGATGACGAGCAATCGGATGAAGATAGCTCTAACGATGAGTACAAGGACTATTGTTCCATTAGTGACTAAAGCAAAGGAGAGATGGATACCATAGAATATGACACTAAAGGACAAGTGATAGAACAAATATGAGTATACTCCAAACCAAGCAAGAGAAACATTCTTAGGATCGAGAAAGGAGTCATGCACATGGATTGCAACCGTAAATGGTTGGATCACATAAGAGTGATAGACTATGAACAAGTAGGCCTAGTCCAACCAAGTGTCGCACCATTATTCAGGAAGATTCACCCTCTGAGCTACAACCTCCAGGAGAGATTCCTTCTAGCGAAGATAGAGAGTTCTATAATGAGTCAAAAGGAAGCTCAAATAGTGATCCTGAAATACCTCAACCTCCTAAGACTAGACACACCAAAGGGGACCTACCCATTCACCTAAGGCACCAAAGGCTAAAGGAGGAAAGAAGAAAGTAGTCCAAGGAGCCACATCCTGATGAGAGCAAAGAAAGCTACAAGACCTATCAAAGAGATTCATGAAGTTCAAACAAGGCAATAGGGTAGTGATCTTGCTAGGAGCCAAATGCCAGGGGCAAGCCATTGAACCCCAATAAAAGGGCCCGCCAAGGTCAAGGAGGTCAATTTGGCCAAGGAAGGGGAGACACCCCAACCTATCTTTACGGCTGATGACTTGACTGAGAAAGAGGAAGAAAGTCTCATTGCTCTCTTGCAAGGGTATATAGACGTGTTTTCTTGGTCCCTCAATGAGCTAAAATGGGTAGATCCGAGTGTAGTGACTCACAACATACCCATGACACCTGATGCAACGCCGATCAAACAGTGATAGTATCCAATGAATCCCAAGCATGGTCACGCAGTGAAAGAAAAGATTGATAAGTTGTTGAGAGTAGGATTCATTTACAAGATTGAGCGCACAGAGTAGGTCTCACCATAGTGATCGTGCTGAAGAAAAACGGAAAGATCAGAGTGTGAGTCAACTATAAGAAAGTAAATGATGCTACGAAGAGAGACAATTATCCATTGCCATACACTAAGCACGTACTCGAGAGAGTGGCTGGTAAAGAAGCCTATAGTTTCCTAAATGGCTTCTCGGGATACAATCAGGTCCAAGTGCATCCTGATGATAGGCATAAGACTACATTCACCACTGAGTGGGGTATCTTTGCCTATATAGCCATGCCCTTTGGGTTGACTTATGCACCAGCTACCTTCCAAAGGCTCATGTGTGCCATCTTCAAAGACGTGCTTAGGAAGGAGTTAGAGGTTTCGTAGAGGATTTGTGCATTCACTCTACATGGAAGGAACATTTAAGTAAGCTTCGATTGGTCTTTGAATGATGTGTCGAACTAGTTAGTGACCAAGACAACATGCACTTCATTAATGAAGTGATTGCTCACCTCTTGTCTACCTTTCTAATCATCCATCGAAAGTCTTCGCCTTACTATCCTCATGCAAATGGCTAGGTTGAGTCTACTAATAAAATCTTAGTGAACATCTTGACCAAAGTAGTCTCTACTTTGCACATCAACTAGGATAACAAATTGATGGAAGCTTTGTGGGCCTACCACACAGCTTATAAAATGGCTATAAGATAGACTTCCTTTAAGTTTACCTATGGAACCGAAGTAATTCTACCCATAGAGTTCTTCATTCCTAACCTAAGAATCACTCTCCAAGAGAGATGGGATGGAAAGGAGGCATGGACAGAGCACATAATTGAGCTCGAACGCCTATCGAAAACTCGACTTCTAGCCACCCACTCACTAATATGTGAGAAGGAAAAACGCAAAAGCTGGTTTGACAAGCATGTCAAGCATCGAGATTTCAAATAGGGAGACTTAGTACTCTTGTACTCTGCGAAGGGTCATAAACAAAAGATGAAGTTTAGAGGGCTAGGGCCTTTCAAAGTCCGTGCCATCAATAGAACCGGTAATGTGAAACTCAAAACCCTAGAGGGAGAGGGCATATGCTTCTTCAATGGCAGTCACATCAAGAGGTACTACCCTCCCGCTCACCCATGGGTTACATGAACCTCTAATGCTAGAGTCCCCTGTCAACGTACGAGTGACATGCCATCAAAACCTTGGAGTATGACCCCACTTATGTAGCTCCAACCTCCTATAGGGTGTTAACCACCATTCATAATCAACCCCTAGAAGAGCACCTCATGACCCACCCACATTTAGATTGAATTCTGACTGTGAGGAGGAGTTACACATTGCCAATTGAGTAAAATCCAGTGACTTCCTCATGGATGTTCTCACCTACGTTACTCAAGTAGGCATCCATCCTTTCGACATGGACCACTATGCTGATCTAGAATACAATCTAAACTTCTATGCTTGGCTCATGTAGAAGTAAAGTACCAAGAACACACACTGAATGCCCTTGACCTCTCAACCTCTAATCCTAGGAAGGATTCTTGTCATTCCCAAAGGGGGAGAGGTAATAAGGTGAAGTAAGGTAAAACCAACAAGTGAAATCAAACATGTAAGGGGAATGAAACACACAAGGAAAAATTTAAAGTCTCAATTAAATAGATGAAAATTAACTTGTGATTGAGGAAAAGTATCATACAATTTTGGAAACAAATAGAACTGATCAAAGAAATTTTCTCTTTTTGTGCTTAAGCATGTTCTTCTCTCCATAAAAGCATGATCAACTCCTGCTCATCTTCTAGCAAGAAAGTGACTTAAGAATGCTAATGGGTGAATCATGGTTTCATGACAAGAGCTAAAGATGGCAGCACAACAAGATCACGCCCACCATCTTTCGTTCACGGAAGAGAAAAGAGGGAAGTATGGCCTTTTCCTCAAAAATCGTGTATATAACCAACTCAAGTTTCGAAGCATCCACAATATTGCAAAGACAATATTGCAAAGGTGGTGGAAGTATGGCCTTTTCCTTGAAAATCATGCATATAACCAGTTCAAGTTTTGAAGCATCTGCAATATTGCAGAGGTGGTGGCTAAGGAGGAGGCTATAAAAAGGGTCGTGGGGGGAGCAATGCAATCTGGCCAAGTACCTCAAGAAATTTGGACAAGAGCCTAACCACACCAAATGTGTGGAATTTTTTAGGACATACAACCCTGAGTGGGAATGTGGGATGGTAACTGTGGGGAGGGGAGGAGCTGGCAAGTACAGATTTAGCTCAGTAAGGCCTTTGTGGAGAAGCCATTGGGTCTAGAATCCAAGATGGAAAGGAGATAGAAGTAGGATGTTTATGCCATGCTAAACGTGAAAAAAGAACAAGTCTTAACAAATGATGGCATAAAAAGAACAAGTCTTAACAAATGATGGCATAAGCATTCAAGACATCCCCGACCCATAAATCAGAATGTATGCAAAAGTTGTCCATTCTCTCTTCTCCTGCCAAAGATACAACTCCCTCATGCATAGAATCAATGTACCCAAGCTGAAGAGCTTGGAAGCTCACTCGTTGGATGAGATAGATTGGAATGGCTACGTGCAAAAAACCATCAATCAATCTGCTAAGGCACTAGCCCTGGGAAGCAAGCCAGTTGGTGGAGAATCCATGGCTTCAAAGGGAGTTGAGAGAAAGAAACTATCATCCAAAGCCTCATTCATCAGCTATGGGGGAATCTTGACTACTCTCATCCAGGAAGCTATGAAGGAGGTGTAGGATGGAGAGGAAGGAGCTAATGAAACACCTAGAAGGTCACCTCCCCGTCAAGAATGAGAATAGTCAAGTGAAAGAACAATTAGTGACAAGGAGGGAGCAATAGAAGCCCAGTCCAGCAAAAGAAAACCAAAAAAGCCCAAGAACAAGATGACACAGGAGAAGCAGGAAAAGAGAATGACAAAAGAGCATAAGGAAGAGCTAATAAAAGCGCAAAGAAAGTCCAAGAAAGCTAAAGAAGAGAGAAGAAACAAGGAGAAGGCTGAATTACTGAGAATAAAAGAAGAATCAAAAAGGGTCAAAGGAGGAAAGGAGAAGGAAGGTGGAAGAAGAAGATGAAGAGTTGAGAAGGAAGGAAGAAGAGGACTTGGCACAAGCTGTGCACATGTCCATTGAGTAGCAATGCAAACACAAGGAGTTGGCAGTGATGAGCCCACCAAGGCAAGACAGGTCAGAGACAATAGCCAAGTACCGAAATAATTGCCCTGGCCTGTTCCAGAGGGAAAAGGTAAGTCTGCACTCCGACCCATCCCGCCCACCATCTTGCCAACCACCCCAACCATTGCAGCAATGCCAAGCTGCCATCAACCTCATGGTGTGGGTGCAATTCTTAGTTGACAAAGCCCAAACCCTAACACCCAACTCTAGTGTAAGATTCCTAATGACACAAATGAAAAGACCGACAGGCAACTACAAATGTCGAATCCTAACAGGGGCCCACTAATCAGGACGAGCATGTCAAAGGAGCTTTACGCTCAATTGGAAAGAGCAAAGGAGGAGAAGAGAGCCGCAGTGGCAAAGCTAGAACCTGGAAAAGAAATGTTGGCTACCTTCCAACTAGAAAAGACACACCAGGTGGCCATGAAACAAAAAGAAATCAAGGAGCTAAAAGCAGAGCTCAAGGCCAATGAAGATGAGGAGGAACATTGGCCAAAAAGACTAGAAGAAGAGAACCAAGAGCTAGTTGGAATGAAAAGGGAGTACAAGCTCTTGGTCCTATAGTAGGCAAAGCTCGAAACGCACATGAGAAGACTCCAAGAAGACATGGAAGAGCTCGCCACACTAGAGGCAGAGAGAGCACAAGAACAAGAGGAATGTCAAAGAGAGATAGAAGAACAAAGGAGATTGGAAAGAGAGATCGAGAGCCTAACAAAGGAGAAGGAAGAAATGGCACAGAAATGGAAGGGGCAAGAGCTAACGATAGTGGCCCTATCACAAAGGCAAAATGAAGGCTTGGAAGAAATGAAAAATAAGGCAAATGAATGGGAGGCCAAGAGTGAGAAGAAAGTGAAAGACCTAGCAAGCCATTTGGCCCTCACAGAAGGAATCAAAATATTGCCAGAAAGCAGGGCAGACACCACTCAGAACACCACTGAGGCAAGTCTAGAGACCCAGCAAACATGCCTTCCTCAACACAATCTTGGACATCACACTCTCTAAAGAGGAGGAGGCAGTTGATGCACTTAAAAGGAAGTTGAAAATAGCTCTTGCAATAAAACAAGGGATGTGCTCCCAAATCTAGGACACAAGACTCAATTTGACTTGGCAAGTTCAACGAGAAAATCTGCTGAGAGCGAGCTTGATACCGCAGGAGGTTAATGCATTAGGACTCCAAGAGAAACAACCACATGAAGCAGAAGCAGGATCAGGTGCAACAACATGAGAAGTGGATTCCACCACCTCCCTCGCCGCAGCTAGAACTCCCCTAAAGAGCAAGATACCACAGTGAAAAGGAAAGCATAGGCTAAAAAGAAAAGAGATAGAATGCTTGAAGAAGGATGCAAAAGAGCAAAGGCATAGCCACCTACAATCCCAGAGCCTCCTATCCCACCAAAGAAAGACTGCTCACCCATGAACTAGAACATGAAGCTGTCAGTGTGGGAGCAATGGGAAAATCGGCGCCAGCCCTTTGATTTCACTTTTCGATACCCAACCGGCCCTGAGCAGTACTATCCACCAAAGCGGTAAAGGAAGTGATTGCCATGGGAAGAAGGCTTGGTGATCGATGGCTAGTCGAAAGAGAAAAGAATCCAACCGCATGGGGAACAGAATCTCTAGACTACTAGGAAAATAAGGTTGAGGAGGTACCCCACACGGTGAAAGGCTATGAATCCCAACCTAAATGGAGAAGAAGAGTTTTGAATGATAATGTAGATGCTTGGATGTCATTTTGTGGCTCCCTACCCTTCGAGAAAAATGATCCAACCTACTACTGTATCCTCCGAGGGTAGGAGTAGATTTTGATCCTAACATCCATGGCCAATACTAGTTCGCTAAGATCTACAACATCAACACCACATAGCCCGAACAAGCACTCACTTTCTTAGAACAAGATCTATGGAACTCCATGGCCCACTTCTTAATGGATTTCTCTTCCTGCCCTTCAGGAAGCATATGTACTGAGTTTGATGCATTTGGGTTGCATTTTACTGATAAAATACTCAAATCTGAAATTTTATGACAAGCTGAAAACTGTCATAAAACTATCATCATCATATACTCATTGCCTTGAAGAAGTACATGCCTTTTGTTACCTGCAGGGAGTTGTATGGTACGGGATATGATTGTTGAATGCTATGAGCATTGAGATGAGCATTGAAGGATGTTGAAAACTGAAATATGAATCTGGAAACAAATGTTTTGACAATGTATTGGCTGGTCATAAACAATGAATGCATTATATGACATTGCCTCTTACAGATAGAGTGTCTGCGGATGCTTGTTTGGTCATGTATTGACCTGTACACATAGTGGCATATGTATGAAGTGGCTTGAGGATCTCTTGGGCTGAAATACATCTTGGTTTGACAGTTTATTGGCTGTGTACAATCTGTGAGCAGATTTATGTCACTTGTACTTGCTGGATATGCACTGTTTTGTGCCTGTATGACTATGTCTAGTTGCCTACATATACTAGCAAATGTCTGGGAAATTTTGGAGCATGTATGACATGTTTTAAAGTGGTTTTTGACAGTAAATTCACTGCTGGTTACTAAAAAATTACAGGTTTCAGACTCCGTATTCTCTTTACTATAATAAGCTTGCATGACACAGAGTTACAATATCTGCAAAGTCTATGTACTGACTAATGTACCTACGGGTTATACCACATGTTTGTGGATGTTTTTGAGGTTGTAAAGGGCTGAAATACCCTGGTTTTTTGCAGAGAATAGTTGCAAAAAACTGTCATAAACAGTCAAGGACTGAGGTTGGTCAAAGTGACTTGTTGGCTTGCAGGAAGTCAGGCAGTGACTAAATAGTGTCTAGTACAACATGGCAAATGCAGAAAGGACTGACAACATAACCCAGATAGTGGGGGAAAAGCTTGACAGTAACAATTATGCCATATGGAAGTTCCGCATAGAGAACTTCTTAATAGGGAAAGGCTATTGGGAGTTGGTGACTGGAGCGGAAGCTAAACCTGAGCTCCCAGATCGACCTACGGCTGATCAGAGATGATTACACAGAGCTTGGACAGAAAGAGATCGTAGAGTCTTGCACTGGCTCTCTTTATGTATCTCAGATGCCATGGTAATGCAGATAATGAACTGCAGCTCTCCTAAGGATGCGTGGGACATTTTGGTCAAGTATTATGGCACAACCACAAGTGCCAGGAAGATATAGTTGAAGCAGAAGTTCAACAACATGGAGAGGAAGAGCAGATCTATACAGGATTATGTCACAGAAGTTAAGACCATTGCGGATCAGTTGGCATCTGTTGGTTCACAGGTTGAAGATGAAGACATGGTTGCTGTGACTTTGAATGGCTTGGGGCCTGAATATAAGTCTTTTGACACTTCTGTGTCTATGCGGGCTGAAATGTATGATTTCAATGAGCTGGTTGCATTGCTTATCCATGAAGAGGTTAAGCTTGGTTTGGCTATAGGATCTAGCAGTTCTAAAAACAAGGATGCAATTTTCTATTCCAATCAACGTGGCTGTGGAAACCATGGTAGAGGCTATGGATTTGGCAGAGGAGGCCAGCAAAATGCATCCTATGGCAATAACAACCAACAGATATCGAATGCAAGAGGTGGTGGAAACTTTAGAGGTAGGGGGAGATCTAGCCCTAGAGATAGAGGCTCCTGGCAATAGCAGCGTCCATCTGACAATCCAAACAAGGATAAGGATTTTCATTACTGCGAAAAGTATGGGCATATTGCCAAGGACTATTGGAAGAAGCAGGGCAATCAGAAAGGCAAACAACATGGGCATTTTGCTACATCTAGTCACGCAGATGATACTTCAGGAGATAGATTGTTTGCCATGCAGTATGTAAAAGACAGAGTTGCTGAAAAATCCACTGATGATGCAGTTTGGTATATTGATTCAGGGGCATCAAACCATATGACTCCTCATGGTGATTGGTTCACTGATATGGTGGATGAAAAAAATGGCTATGTCTATACAGGTGATGACACGCAGCATAGCATTGAGCATAAAGGCAAAGTGCCTCTTGTGGTTCATGATGGCAAAAAGAAAAATTTGCATGATGTATTGCATGTTCCTTCGATTACGAAGAACCTACTGTCTGTTGGGGAGCAGAACTTGCAGGTTAGATTCAACAAGCATGGTTGCTTTATTGAAGAGTTTGGTAATGGATGCAAGTTAATAGCTCGTGGTCACAGGAATGGCAGAATGTTTACTCTTAATGCTACCTTGCTAGAGCTGAATTCAGCTATGTTTGCCCATGGTTCTGGAACTATCAGAGACTTAGAAATTTGGCACAAGAGAGTGGGGCTTGTAAATTTGCAAAGGCTGCAAATTATGCAGAAAAAATAGCTTGTTTAAGGTTTACCCAAGTTCCAATATTCAAATATTGGTCATGTATGTGATGCTTGCTAGTTTGGTAAGCAGTCAAGGTTGCCATTTGTTAGGCATGTAAGGCAGAGTACACGTCCATTGCAGTTAGTGCACTCTGATGTTTGGGGGCTAGCCCATAATGCATCCATGGGAGGCTCGAAGTATTATGTTACATTCATTGATGATTACAGTCTCGCTATACTTGGGTTTACATTCTTAAGACAAAGGATGAGGTGTTTGCTGTTTTTCAGCAATTTAAAAAGTAGGTTGAAAAGAAATTTTACTGTTATATCTCTTGCTTGAGATCAGATAGCGGTGGGGAATATGTGTCAAATGAGTTTAACAACTTTTTGGTTAAAAATGGCGTACGTAGGCAGCTTACCTGCAGCTACACTCCTCGGCAAAATGGGGTAGCTGAAAGGAAGAACAGGGTCTTGATGGAAGTTGCTCATGCCATGATGAATGAGAAGAAGATGCTACTCAATTATTAGGCTGAGGCTATTATGACAGCCATGTATATCTTGAATCGGACTCCCACTGCAGGTATTCATGAGATGACACCGTTTGAGAAGTTGTATGGCTATAAGCCAGATGTAAGTCACATGAAAGTTTTTGGCTGTCTTGCTTATGTGCATATTCCAGATGAAAAAAGGAAGAAGCTGGATCCAAAAGTGCATAAGTGTGTCTTCATTGGATATTCACAAGAAAAGAAGGCATACAAATGCTATGATCCCTCTACCAGGGAGACCTTGGTGAGCAAGGATGTTATTTTTTATGAGATGGGTTCTTGGTATGTATCACCGGAAACAATGCCATCAGATATGCCTTCCACTTATGTATCTACAGTTGATATGCAGCAGAGCACTGCTATGACAGGACCTAGTAGTCAGACAGTATCCCCATGGACAGGGAGATTGAGGAGCTCACCATCCACTGACACCAGTATGTCAGTGAGGGGGAGATATGATGTCTTGGAAAGCAAAGGAAAAGAGAAAGTTACTGAGGATGCATCTGGTATGATGACACCTGGTAGGATGACTTCTGGATATGAGTCTACTGACACTTTCGACAGTGAACTTGGTATTCCGACTATCTATACGCCTGGCACAAGGTAGAGCAGGTACATTCCGCCTCATGAGAGAGGGGAATCCAGTAGTGCACCACAGCTTAGATGCTCATAGAGGGTTAGATACCCTGTTGACAGGTTGACATATAGTGGTTATACTGCAAAGCATTATGCTTACATGACAAAAGTGATGGAGGTCAAAGAACCAGGTACATATGCTGAAGCAATGGAAAATGAGAACTAGTGTGCAGCTATGGATGAATAAATGAATGCCTTGGCTGAAAATAAGACATGGGATCTTGTGCCACTACCTGAAGGAAAAAATACCATTGGCTGCAAATGGGTCTACAAAATTAGATGCAAGTCGAATGGCAGTGTGAAAAGGTACAAAACCAGGTTGGTTGCTAAGGGGTATGCCCAATAGTATGGACTCGATTATGAGGAAACATTCAGCCCTATTGCCAAAATGGCAACCATACGCACTGTGATTGCTTTGGTTACTGCTAGAGGATGGAAATTACAGCAAATGGATGTTAAGAATGCATTTCTTAACGGTGACTTAGCAGAGGATGTCTATATGGTTCAGCCAGAAGGGTATTTTCACCCTGATTTTCAGCATTATGTATGCAAGCTGAAAAAGGCACTATATGGGCTAAAGCAGGCTCCGAGAGCTTGGTATGCTAGGATCAGTAAAACTACTTGTAGAGGTTGGGTTTTAGGGCTGATCACATCCTATTTACAAAGAAGACCGATAGTGGCTTGGTAGTGCTGGTCATATATGTTGATGATTTGATAATCACTGGTGATGATGACTTGGGCATACAGCATGTAATGAAGATGCTGAAATCTGAATTTGACATGAAAGATCTAGGTGAATTGAAATACTTTTTGGGTATTGAGGTAATCAAGGCTGAAAATGGTTTATGGCTAATGCAGAAACATTATGCCATGGAAATGCTAAAGAATTATGGCATGGCTAAATGCAAACCATTGGATACATCCCTTGATCAAAATGTCAAGCTGGACATTATCACTAGAGCTGAAATTCGGGATGTGACTATGTACAGGCAGATGGTTGGAAGTCTGATCTAGTTGACCATCACTAGGCCGGATTTGAGTTATGCAGTTGGGCTCATAAGTCAATTTATGCAGAAGCCCAGGAAGCCACATTTGGATGTTGTTAGGCGGATTATGAGATATGTTAAGTCTACTGTAGATTATGGGTTGTTCTATATGAGAGATAAGCCCTTGAAACTAGTTGGATACACAGATGCGGATTGGGCAGGATGCTCATATGATTGCAAATCTACGAGTGGTTATGCTTTTGGCCTTGGAAGTGGCATGATCAGCTAGAGCAGCAAGAAGCAACCAACTGTTGCATTGTCTAGCACTGAGGCAGAGTACAGGGGTGCTGCATTGGTAGCATGTGAGATTTCAAGGCTGCTCAAGCTTATGGCTGATTTGGATATTCAGGTGGATGCTCCAGTGACCTTATTATGTGACAATCTCAGTAGTGTACTCCTGGCAACGAATCCAGTTTACCATGCCAGGACAAAGCACATAGAGGTACACTACCATTTTATCAGAGAGATGGTTCTTGCAGGGAGAGTAGATCTTATGCATGTGAAGACTGATGAACAGGTTGCTGATATCTTTGCCAAGTCTTTGGGTAAAGATAAGTTTAGTAGTTTCAGACAGCTACTTGGAGTTCATCAGATGATTTGAGCTTGAGGGGGAGTGTTAGAATATCAAGCTCCCATTACTCTTCTGTCAGTATGTATGGCCAGCATTAGCTGTGTCCAGCTCTATCAGCAAAGTGTGGGACATTAAATAAGTCGGTGGTCTTAGACCCAGTGTGAATGGTCCTACGGACCTTACTACTATTGTATACACTTATGTTATGTTAGTAGTCTATGAAATAATGGAAGATGATGAACGACCTGAAGGTCAGGTTGTTGCTCCATTGCATTGTCTCTCTCCCTCTCTCTTCCAATACCCAAGAGCTCGAGGAATAGATCCTCTATTTTGTACTACCCCTCAAAGGAAATTTAAAAAAAAAGAGAAAAAAATAAAAAATAAGAAAATAAAGAGGAAAGAGAAGCACCTCACGAGCAAAGCAATTAGATCACCTCACTTCACATATATAGGCCACAAGCGCTACATGTAGGGGTTCTCAAGTTAGGAGCATCCAGGTGGTTTTATTCAACGGTCGGCTCCATTCCTAATCCCCTAACCCTTTTGATTCCCCACTACACATGCTTAGGGCACATCAATGGTAGGACATACCTAGGGAGGTCACACTCGCTACGATTAGACCTATCTCCGTAAGCCGCACCCACCACACCTCCCTTATGCATGAATTGGATCCTCAAGTGTGGGACACCACCCTGGCTTTGCTTGCAATGAGATCCAGCTCCCAGTTCCACTTGCTGCACAAGGACAATGCACCGCACGGTAAGATAGACACATCCCCTAGGTAGCGCACTTCTTCTCTTCCAAGAAATGACAAATGTTGCAAACCACCAACATCAGAGACCTCACCATCCATGCAACATATTCTCGGCCCCCAACAACACAAAATCATTTGCCAAGCTTCTCACCTAGTCCCCACCCACACAAGGCCCATCGACCACCCAAGCACCAAGCCCTCATCAACAAATCCCTGTAAGTGCCACGGGACTAGCACTCGTCTAGGAGGGGGATAATGTTAACCCCAATTTAAGATGAAAGAAAAAGAAGTCAAGAATGTGTATGAAATAGAAGAAGCAAGAAGGAAAACAATCGAAAGTGCAAGGGCGGCTTCAAAAATCAAGCCAAAGGAGAAATCGCATTTTTTAATGCTAGAAGCCATCCCTAAAACTATTGTAAAAGAGCGACTGGCTCCCTCCTGTGCAAATTGTAAAAGGTAGGCAGGGGTACATAGGTAAAGAGATCAGGTGAATAGAAGGAAATGGAAAAAGAGGACCTTGCCACAATGGCTAGTCATGTAAAAAAGGGATGACCGCCCGAAAGGGATTTAGGGTTATGTATAAAAACCAAAAAGTGAATAGAGAAGCTCATTCTTTGGTATGTGGCAAAAGTAGACTCTTCTTTTTCTCTTCTCTTTGTTTGCTTATGTGTGCTTGAGAGAGGGAGTGTGAGGGAGTTGAGGGTTATGTATAAGAATCAAAAAGTGAATAGAGAAGTTCATTCTTTGGTGTGTGGCAAAAGTGGACTCTTCTTCTCTTCTCTTTGCTTGCTTGTGTGTGCTTAAGAGAGGGAGTGAGCGTGTGAGGGTGATGGATCTTGGAGGTGGAGCCCTCCATCATCTCCTCTCTTCTTCTCTTCTCTTGTCTTGTCTCATGCATGGCTATGGAGGATGGAGCTTGGAGGTGGAGGCTTGAGGATACTTGAGCTTGCATCACCAATCATGGAGCTACCGGTGTGCTTGAGGGATGAGGCAACTCATTTGGGCATCGAGGTAATCTCACTGCATCCCGGTAAGATCAAAGGCGTGTTTCCTAGGTGAGAGATAGCAATAGGTGCTCACTTGAAACTCTTAAACAATAAGCGGTCCATGGGTCTTGGCAGTTGAGTGTGAGTTCCCTCTACACATAACCAAGGATGGACTACATGGGTGTAGTCCAACTATAGAATCACTAGTATATCCTCATGTTAGTCACCTAATGCACTAGTGAATAATATCATGCCACATCACCAAGGCATGTAGTGGATGCCAAGTCATGTAGAGCTTGACATCTTAACACTCCTCCTCAAGCTTAGCATAAGCTCATGAACTCCAAGCATAGTCCTTAAGCATTGAAGCTTCTCAGCTTCCCAAGGCCTTAGTAAAAATGTTAGCAACCTGATCCTCTATGCTGACATAAATCAAGTCAATATTACTTGCTAGAACCTACTCTTGAATGAAATGGTAATGGACCTCCATGTGTTTGGTCCACACATGATACACTATACTCTGTCTTTATAGTATATTGAACAAGGCAACTATCAGTTATTTCTCGCTACTCCAAGTAACAACACCACTACCAAAGGAAAACATAAAACCATTGGTAGATCTCCTGTTTTGAAATACTACTAGCCTAATCAGCATATGTTTAACCATGCAAGTCCAATGACACACCTGTACCATTAAATAAGGCATAGTCCAATGTGGACTTGACATGGTGCAATATGTACCGTACTACATCTAAATGTGGCTTCTATGAAAGATGCATAAACTGACTCTCCAAACCAACTATGTAATTTAGGTTTGGCCTAATGATTGTCAAATAAATAAGGCTTCCCACAATCTTTCGACACATTCTTTCGATACATAATGATATCCTCAACCAAGTCACCCTCATGTGCACTAAGCTTAGCATTAACATCCAAAGATATAGAAATAGGCTTGCAAACAGCCATACAATACTTCCTTAATATATTCAATGCATACTATCTTTGTAACAATCATATATCCTCTGGAGTCCTAATTATCTCAATGCTAAGAAAATAGTGCAACTCTCTCGAATCCTTCATCCCAAATTCAATCTTGAGAAAACCCTTCACATTCTTAATCTCTATCTCACTATCATCCACAATAATCAAATCATCCACATATATAGTAATGACCACAATACTTTCATCACTCACATATACATAGAGTGAGTGATTAGCATGTGCTTTGCAAAATCTAATGCTAACAAGGTATTTTGCAATCCTATCATGCCATGCCCTAGGTGCTTACTTCAACCCATACAAGGCCTTACGAAGCCTACATACATAATCTGGATGACTCTCATCTACATAACTAGGTGACTCCTCCATATAAACTTTATCTTGCAACTCCTGATGCAATAAGATATATTTTACATTCATTTGATGCATGATCCAACCCTTTGATGCAACCGCTACTATGATGACCCTTACAGTGGCCACTTTAGCCCCATTAAAGCAAAAGTCTCCTTATAATCAATACAATGAGTTTGTGCATATCCTTTGCCAACTAGTTGTGCCTTATAGCACTCAATAAATCTATCTATAACCTTGTACATTCATTTGCAACCAATAGCTTTCTTGCCTTCAAATAAGGGCACCAACTCCCATGTATCATTATCCATAAGTGCAACCATTTCTTCATCCATAGCATGATCCCAATACTCATTACCCACTGCATCCTCAAAAAAAATGGGTTCCACATCGTACACAACCTTAGCTATATATGCATAGTGATGAGCTATATAGCTATCATATATTAATCATTGTGTTGGCTTTCTCACTATACTTGACTTGCATGGACCTAGATCACTACCAAATGCTTAGTGTCCTCTTATGCCTTCTGCACACTAGGTATTTTAATTGATGGAATCCCAAAGTCCTCATCCAAGCTCTACTCAAAGCCATCTAAATCAACATCAACATGAGATAAACCTAATGATACATCTATCATAATAGGTGAGTCCCCAACTTTCTCTTTATCTTTTCTTAACATTTGTGATGTACTTGGTGGAGTAACTTATGACCTCAATCTACCACTCTAAGGTTTATCGACAAAACCATGACTAAGAGACTCTGTGAGAACCTATTTTCTACACAACCACACTCTCTTGTTCATCAATCCCAACTAAGCCCCAATTGTATTATGGATATTACTATACCAACTACTCATTTTCTCAAAAACGACATCCCCACTAATTCTCAGCTCATGTATAACAAGGTTATAATATCTATATCCCTTCAACTCAAGAGAATATCCAACAAATACACATTTTTCTACTTTGGGATCCAATTTATTACACAACTCATTAGGAACATGCACATAAGCAGTACATCCAAATACTTTCAGATGGGATAGATTTTTCCTTCTACATGTAAACTTCCCTTCATGCATTATATCATATATAGCAATAGTGGGTACCCTGTTCATACTGTATACAATAATAGCAACTACTTTAGTCCAATGGTAATGGGGCAAGTTTCTTTCTAACTTCAATGCACAAGCCACCTTTACAATATGCCTATTTTTTGCTTAGCAACTCCATTTTTCTACATAGTATATCTACGTGTATACTATCTCCATATATCATTTTTCTACAAAAAAATAAAAAAACTCATTGGAGAGACATTTTCCCCCTCCATCTGGCTTAGGCATTTAATGTGCAACCCTGTCTCCTTCTCAACCAAAGCCTTAAACCTTTCAAGTGAGTGAACACCTTACTTTTCTCATAAATAAAGTAAACCCATACTTTGCAAGTATGATCATCAACAAAGGAAATATAATACCTATAACCACTCAAAGTTACATTCTTTGTAGGACCACACATCAAAATGTATCAATTCAAGTGGCTTCTTACATACATGCTTTTCATATGAAAATGCATGCCTTGCTTACTTTCCAAATTGATATGCTTCACATACTTTATACATTCCATCAACCCTAAACATGGGCAAGCCGTCCATAATCTATTTTGAATGTACGTCTTTTAGCCGCATGCACATCCATATGATCAATTCTCTTATGGCAAATTTCAATATTAGCTATAACACCTAAACCTTGTACAAACATGGACCTCAGTATCCATTTTAGGCAAACTTACATCAAGAGTAAACAATCTGCTAGCACATTGCCCTTTTACAATCAACTTGCAATCATTTTTTAGATCTCCTACATAACAACCATCAGATGTGAATAGAACCTACAATCCCTGATCTACCATTTGACCAACTGAAATCAAGTTTTTTGTAATATCTGGTACATATAGCACATCAACCAAGTACTTCATTTTGCCATCCTACATACTGAAAGGGACATTTCTAACATGAGTAATGGGGTGAGCTATATCATCCCCTATCTTGATATAGCCTAGAGACTCTGGACTATGCATCTCTCAAAACCAATTTCCATGAGAAGTCATGTGGTTAGAGGCACCTGAATCTACATACTATGCATTATTCTTTGATGAATCATTAGTGGTCATAGTATTCATAAAGTGCTACATAACAAATAATTGTTCACTTCTATCATCATTGTTTCTACCACTGGATTCATAATTACCTTGCTGCTTTTTCTCATTTCTAAGTTTAGCCTTTTGAAAACGTGACCTTGCAACTTGGCCTCTTTGACTCCCCTTTCCTCTGGATTGTCCTCCTCTATTTTATTGTCCATTATAACCTTATCTTGAGTAGATAGGGACATGACTGAAAGTGCAAAGTACAATAGCGTTCACATCAAATGATTATCAAGTACATTGCTTTATAGTTGCAAGATGGTTTTACTTTTCTCTACTATGCCTATGGGATGTATGATAGTTCTTCTAGGCTGTTGCATGTTTCTTGCCTTACTACTCCATAAAAAGAGGCTATCATAGGAGTGTGATTGCATATTTCTCAACATGCCTCCTCAACAATCACAACCATAAAAACACTGAGTATACAGAGGCTATCATGAGTTGAACATTGCTAAGTGTAGACATGGAAAACCAAGCATATAAATCTAGTAGAGGCTATCACAAGGCCTCATTAAGTGTGCAAAGGCTGTAGTGCATAGGTTACATGAGGATTACAAGTCTTATAATTGAAGCATTAATGCAAGTACATACAATGCTTTAAAAAGTCGATTTGAATAGTGGGAATAGAAGGACTGATGAGGCTTGTCCTTTTGCTGTTGATTGTCTTCTTCTTCATGGTCTTGTTCATCTTTGACAGCTGCAAGGTAAGCCTTCTGTGATCTTTTCCTGGCATGACAAAATTTTTCAATGTGCCCAGTTCTTTTGCAAAAGACACAAACAATATCTTTCTTCCCTTTGTACTTGTTGTTGATATAGAGTAGTTGATCTTCCTTTGAAAAGTGCTTGCTTCTTCTTTACCTTTGAGTTTCTTCTCCTATCCAACTGTTTATTGACTATAAACCTTTCTTCATGAGGATTAGCTTTATCCTTGTTTGCCATTGTGGAAGCACATTCCTTTGAAGTGGGATGAGTATGAATCTTTACCTATAATGAATGGCACAAGCAGTAGAAAATCAACACCAAATTTATCAGATCAAACCAACAAATAAGTTGACAGGGATTGTCTCAAATGTCACAATAGTTATTAACATTAAATAATACTTAATGAGTATCAAAAATATATTATGCTTGAAGCTTAATATTTTTGTTGCTTGATTTATCCCCTCCTTGCTAATTTGAAGTGTAAATCTTGCTGGAGACTGAGTGGTACAATGAATCAAAGTGGCAATGACTTGGTTGAGCTAGGGAAAGTAAGAAAATGAAGGGATTTATAAGCTTGAAGAAAAGTGGCTATGGCTACCATGGTTAGGATTTTGACAAGGCCTAGTTTTTTTCCTTCTAGCAGCTTGAGGAGTGCACCATTGGGCCTGATTTTTGGTGAGTAGAGAGCTTAGATACCAAGCTTTAAATGCCCTATGGCCATAGGATAGATCATAGACTATATTGATGGTAGCAGGAGTATGATTGGATGCAAGCGCAAATCGGGCAGCAAAGACTGACAACTTCTACAATGCTGAGGAGTGGGAGGTCACCACAATGTCAGGGATTGAGGTACTAGTCTAAAGTGCCATGAATCAAGGAACAAATCCCCAGAAGAAATCTTGTTGAGATATGGCTTGATTGAAGAGGTCCAAGAGCTCCAATATAGCAAGGTGCTACTAGCTATGGTAGTCAAGAGAGATAGAGTGAAAATGGAGTGAGAGATGAAGTCATCTTGTTTAGATGAGCTAGTCAAAGGTCGTGGAGAGTTGTAGTGTGCAAAGCTAAACCAAGCTCACCATGGCTCTGATACCATGTTGAGAAACACGGATCCTTATGCAAGGTTTAGCTATGGTGGTTGGAACTCATGGACAAGAAGCATGATAACTTAGAGTATTGTTCAAGTGAATTAGATTCTTGGATTAGCTCGGTCTTATAAACAAAATCTTGAGTAGACATGAATGTGATTGAAAGTGCAAAGTACAATAGCATTTGCATCAAATGATTATTATCAAGTACATTGCTTTATAGTTGCAAGATAGTTCCACGTTTCTCTATACTATGCCTATGGGATACAAGACAATTCTTCTAGGTTGTTGCATATTCCTTGCCTTAATACTCCATACAAAGAGGCTATCATAGGAGCGTGATTACATATTTCTCAACATATCTCAGCCTTTAATAGAGCTCCGTGTGCAATCGTGGGATGGCTCTAATACCATGAAAATAGACAAGAGGAAGAGTGGTAAAGAGACCAAGAGCGCACACACAAAAGTAATGGAGACTTGAGCACACACAGAGAGATAGAGTTGAAATCTTCTTCTTCTTCTTATTTCATACAAAAGGAACTAAGTCTACAACATGATAAAAGACTAATATGAAAGTACCACAATGTATGTACATGCAGTCACTAAGTGTGAACCCATTAGGAAAGAAGAAGTGGCACAATGAATGTGCCATAACCAAGGATGGACTACGTGGGTGTAGTCCAACCATAGAATCACTAATATATCCTCATGTTGGTCACATGACACACCAATGAATAATATCATGTCATATCACCAAGGCATGTAGTGAATGCTAGCTCATATAGAGCTCAACATATCAATAGTTTGGGAGCTAGGGGCCCATGTTTAGAGGATCTCAAGGGGGTTAATGGTCCCTCTAATGGGGGTCCCTAGGTAGTACCCCTAGCTAGATAGTAAAGGGTATATTTCCTAGAATATCCCCTGGCCAACTAGCAAAGGTTCGTAATATAGTAAGTTAAAAAGGCCAACCTGACCACCTTCATAAGAGATATCACTAGGGCTTGTATTTTACATAGTACCACCCATGTCATATCATTTCAACAACCCTAGGTAGCTTGCGACTACACATGATTTATTTTTTGTTGGTTATGGCCTTAGGGGCCTAGATGTCTTTGACTTTCTCTATGACAATCCTTTCTATATTCTTTATAGTTGACATCTTTAATATCACACAATAGTATACATTCTACTCTTGGCCATGATAATGCCTTAGGGGTCTAAATATTTTTTATTGTCTCTATGGTGATTTTTTATCTCATTTTACAAATTAAAGTCATTAAAATCATATGATGGTATATGTGTTGAGAGCTTGAGGATTTTAAGAAAAAGGGCAAGTTGAAATGAAGATTGGAAGCTTACTTAAACAATGCTACAAGACTATCCATTGATGGCTTTGTGTGAGAGATCAAAGTATTTCTTTCCATGAAATACCTAAGTTTTTGGGTTTGAATAATGTTGTAACTTTCTCCTTTGATATTGCTTAAGTGATTTGAGAAAGGCACAAGTGATTAAAGTCACGGCCCCAAAGGGGAAGAAATTAAGTTTGATGTGTGGATAGGAGAAGCAACCAAGGATCCACCTAGAAAGGTAATAATAGAGTGCCATCTTTGTTTATATGGAGCAATATAAGTTTTATGATCCAAGTAACTATGAAGAAGGTAGGAGATGTTTTGGAAGAAAGAGCAACTTCATATAGATCTACTTATATTTCATCCTTGAAGTCTTTGCCATGTGCTCAAATAGTGTCGTCTTCATTGGTTAACAGCGGTAGAAGTGTTAACATGTACTAAGGGCTACCAATTCATCATGGGCAATGAGCCAAGTTACTGGACTGAAAAAAGGGTAGATCTTTGGTGCCACAATAGCTAACAAAATGGCATTAGGGAGACAACAAAGTGGTTTTTTTTTTTTTTTGGGGGGGGGGGGGGGGGGGGGGGAGGATACCACATTGATTATGTGTAGGCTATGCAAATCATGTCTAACTAAGGTAGTTACCCAATAAAAATTATAATGGAATATCATGAGAAGTGTTTAGTGTGCTGATGCAAATCTATGGAGTTGGTCACTATTGGAGCAAAAACGCAGCAGCTCAAGACCTAACAGACCACATATACAACTTGAAGTTCTTTTTTCCAAATCATGCAAAACTAGATAGCCATAGTTGGAATATCGATATGTTCATAGTTTTCAAGACATAAAACTTCTACCCTTGTTTTTGAATCTATTCTTGCTACTAGTGGATGGCAATTTTGTCCCAAGCTGTAAGCTATCATTCTAAGATTTAATGAACAAGGAGGTCATGAGCTGCAATAGCATGGCTATGATCTACTTTCAATGCAAATGGCCAAGGCAATGGAGCTAGACCATCCAAATTAAGGAAGAGGGAGGATCTTTGTTCAAGGGATACGATTGTCCTGCTACCATGAGTGGTGTAAGATGCCACTATTTTGAAGGGCTTCCCTTTCTTACATTTTTGGCCTAGCATGGCAGCATGTTGGTATACCAAACAACCTGCACAAGGGGTATGCCTAGAAATGGCCAACCTTTGGCAATTGTACCTAGTACCTTTGAGTTGCTCACAATTCTAGGAAGTATTTTTGGTGGGACCTTGAGGATCTCCAAGCTCAGCTTATGCTACTCTTCAAAAATCATGCTTTTTATCTCAAATGCTCCTATAAGGAGCAAACAAAGAAGAGGATTCATGCTTTTATCCTCCTCCCCCTCTAAACAGAGAACAACCTTTGAGGACTGTATGTATTTTACTGTTGAGAAGAACTAAAAAGTCCAAAATTTTGTAGCTTCTCTATGAACATCAATAGCATATGGTTTTTGACTATTAGATGAATAGTAAAGTTTTCGACCAACTATTAGTAGCGAGTTGAAGGTTTTAATAGGTATTTCTATACATGTTGCATATTCTCTATAAACATTGATAAAGATTGTTTCATCTTTTAATTACTCTAGTGTAGGGGGTTGATTCCAACATAACCTTATTCTTCTCTCTAATAGAGATGCAAGGATGATACTGTTGTGTGGCCAAGAGGTTGGCAATGTCTACATACCATGAAATCACATTCTCTGCTAGAAGTAAAGCTGCATCAAGAATTTTTGGATCATCTTACTTCCCTTCTGCAATCTGAGGGATCCGTGATGACAAATGATCAGCCAAAACATAGGAATGACCAGACAGAAGGAGCGATCTCATCATTCTACCTTTAACATCAACCTTATTCATTAGGAAGTACAAAGCTTCATGATCCACATAAAACTCAAAGTACGTTAACAAGAGGTAGTGTTGAAACTTCTCCAAGGCGAACACCATCACCAAGCACTCAAGCTTTGTCACTATATAGTTCCTCTCTCTATCAGTGACTTTTTGACTTGCATAATAAATTGGTTGGTCTATCTTTGAGGATCCTTTCTGGCAAAGGACTGCACCTAAGCCTTCTATAGATGCAGTAGTGTGCACATGAAACTCCTTCATCGAATCAGAAGATCTAGGATGGGTGCTTTAATCAAACACTACTTTAGGGCATTAAATGCTTATTTGCAATCATTTGTCCAAATAAACTCTACATTTTTCCTCAGGAGGCTATGCAAAGGGTTGCCTTTGGTGCAAAATATGCTATGAACCTCCTACAATAGTAGCCCACGTGGCCAAGAAATCATCTCAACTATTTTAGGTTAGTTGATGTGGTTAGGATTGCAATCTTCTCAATCTTGGGAGGATCATGTAACTTGATCATGATATAGTATTTTGGCCGCCACGCGTTGGCTTCCGGATTCTTGTTAGAGCTCTAAGATTAGCCTTTGCTTCATGTAAATAGATTGCAATTACCTACAATGTACCTACTGTATTTGGTTTTCTAATATGAAAATAGGAGAAAATGAGAGGAAACATGGAAAATTAAATGGATCAAGAGCCTCACCTTTGATACCACCTATAATGAAGGAGATTAGGGAGAGACAAGAGTGTAGAAAAGAGAGAAAATAGGAGAGAGAAAGATTAACAAGGAGAGAGAAAGACTAGAAAGGTGGCCCAACAGAACTCCCAAAGAGACTCCAAAGATGCATTTGTCGGGGTTGAGATCCCATACTCCCAGCATTGACCAAAGCATTGCTCCAAGTGTCTCCAATGCTTACATAGCAAACTTAAGACACAAAAATCATCTAGATATATCTCAATGAAATTATATAAGTGATTTTGGAATGGAACTATCATGATTCGTTAAAAGGTAGCAAGGGTGTTACAAAGCCTAAATGGCATCACCCTGTAGGCATAGGTACCCCATTCTATTATGAAGGTTGTCCTGGACTAGTCTTCCTCTACAATTTGCACCTAATTGTGTACCCACTAAAATCATCCAGCAACAAGGAGTAGGGTTTATGACCTGCCACTGTGCCTAATAGTTGGTTAGTGAAGATGCTTCCATGTCAAACCTAGTTGATACCCTCTAAGAAAAATATGACAAGTGAAAGCCAATGTGGTTAGAGGCCTATGATGTGGCCAACCACTAGTAGTTCATAATGTCTCCTTAATCGTGAATTTTTCCCACTACAATTTTTTGTTTTGATTTTAGAATTTGCCATGGCTCAACACTCATGAAACTACATTCCATGATGGCATCATATTAAACTATTTGATATTGTATTTCAAAGAGGAGTCAATTAGCTTTTATAGTATTAAAAATCCAATTATGGCTTTAATTGACTATGCTTTAAAATAGTTTCAAACGAGTGCCATATAGATAGCATACATATGCCAAATGAGCATATGATTGTCGTATTGTATCATACAAATATCATATAGGTATCATTAAAGTATCATATAGTATCAACCTATAAGTGACTAGTATGAAACCACATTCCATGATGATATCATATTAAACTATTCTATATTGTATTTCAAAGAGGAGCCAATTAGCTTTTATAGTATCAAAATTCCATATATGGCTTTAATTGACTATACTTTAAAACAGTTTCAAATGAGTGCCATATAGATAGCATACATATGCCAAATGAGCATATGACTATCATATCATATCATACAAATATCATATAGGTATCATTAAAGTATCATATAGTATCAACCTATAAGTGACTAGTATGAAATCAATCAACATGCATCTTAGCAGCACCATACAATTATGGCATAAGAAACATATTCGTTATCAAACACAGTATCATAAGATACCTACCAGTATTGTATTGTAATATATACTATATTGTTATGAAACAATTATCATATAGGTATCATTAAAGTATCATATAATATCAACCTATAAGTGACTAGTATAAAATTGGTCAATGTGCACCTTAGCAATATCATACAATTATGGCATAAACAACATATTCATTATCAAATACATTATCATAAGATACCTACCAGTGTTGTATTATAATATATACCATATTGTTATCAAACAAGTATCACACATATCAATCACAAAATCAAATACTATCATATACACTTCATACAAGTATCATGAAAGTATCAAGTAATATCATACAGTAAGTAGACCAATATTAAGTTGGTAACAAGCATCATACTAGTATATTATCCTAAAATTGATCATATCATATCATATGAGCATTAATAATGTCATACAAGTACTATATCATAGTCATATTGGCATCATGCTAGTCTCATATCAATGTCATGTTGATATCATTCATGTAAGTTACCCATGAGGATGGAAGTCACTTGCTTCAATGTTGATTGTCCCAAATCGCCGATATATGATAAAGTTTCAATTCGAGCACAAGTGATACATCCCTCATATTGTGGTGTGTGACATATAATAATCTCCCACTATTCACACAAATCATTGTTGGATCACACTATTATCATGCGATTTTCATATTGACTAGTTTAAAATGTTGATATATTAAGTATATTTTAACTTACTTCCATGTTGCTAAGCATTGAACTCGCAATGCTTGTTATGGAAGAGAAGTTGAATTTCATGGATAGATTTTGATTGAAGGATTTGTTGACTAGAGAGGGAAGAATGTGTGAAAGAGATGTTAAATACATGCATGGGGGGAGATTGTACCCAATCTTATGTCATGCAAGCTCATGGTGTTTTCTTCTCTCATGCTCGAATTTATCTTCAATTATGTTCTATTCTATGGTGAAGGCAAGCAACATTATCCCCTTTCTTATACCACTTTGTATCATGGACCCCATGTCAAATGGTGCCATTGGGCATTGAAAAACTCAAGGAATCGCCATCCCCCAGCTTTGAAACATGTTATGTTAGTTTTAAAAAACTTTTTTATTTCACATTTTTTATAATATTTTTCCACGTTGAAGAGCGCATAGATTTCACGCACAAAATTATGCACTCCAAAAATAATAATTCCACTTACTCCATCTAATTATATACTCACCACAACACAACACAAATTAGTATCCTTCCATTTATCTACTAGGCATAATGCGACCGATGTTGTACGCACATGTTCGCACAATAAGTCACAAATCATGTAGCAAATAAACAAAATCCATAATAAATTCCAACAAAAATACTCTCATAATTTTATAATTCTAATTTTATCTGTGATAAACATAAATTCGTAATTTTGGTAAAATACCATGATAAACATAATTCCATAACAAGTAAAGTGGAGGTGGGGGTCAAGCCTGCATCTAATGGGTCTAAGGGCAAAAGGAAGTTGATAAAATGTACAAGTCACCCCCTCCCACGTTGTTCCATCTCAAATTTTTGCAATTAATAAATTCATTAACTCCTAATCTAAAGGATTCTTTTGAAGTCTATAATTTGCTTAATGATACAAGAGTCCAAATTGTATTTCCCTTGTCCTTAGACTTCGATCACGTTTATCTCTTGGTAGTATTCCTTACTCATGGCTTCCATTGTTGGATAAGCCCTCATAAGCCATGCTAACAAAATTCAATGACAAAGAAAATAATCAAACCCCTATTACAAAGGTCAAAAGCAATAGATAATCCCCTTGTTCCATTTTGAGCATAATTGTATTATAAAGAACAAATAATACCTTCAAACTTACAATAAAATTTTTAATAGAGAGTCTAATAGAATTTAAAAGAAGACTTTCTCAAAGAATATAGGCTTTTTGTCGAAGTTATTCAATACGGTTCATGTGCCATAGCTAGAAATCAAATTGATTTCTTTTCAACCCCTTGCAATTTCAAAACATCACAATCTAGTCCTATAGAAGCTAGTTCAAGTTGTGGATTTAAAAAGGACACAACTTCCTTGAAGGAGTGAGATTTGTACCAAAAAGCAAGCTTGGGATGCTCATCAAATAAGTGGAAGGAGAAAAGCCATTTACTCTTACTACAACCGATGGAATTGAACATCATTTCTAGAGTGGCTTGTAGCCTACTGAAAGTTGAATTGCAAGAGGATCTAGATGTGTTTACCTAGTAGTGCAAGGATCCAAATGGGATTGATCTCACTATCTCGAATATGACAAGAAATTGGAGCTTGACGCTAAGCTAGTTCATCAATCCCAATGCACGACAAATCCAAATTACTCTTTTCTTATAAAGATAGGGTTGCTAAGACTCTCAAATGTTGATTTCATTTAGCCAATGGTCAATGTTAAATGGGCTCCACCCATTGTCATAATGTCAAAAGAAGAATGGAAAGGTCCAAATCCGTGTGATTGAATTCCAAGAGTAAGAAAGATCACTTCCCTATCTTCATGATCAATTTTTAAATATAGTTGCAAGGATGATTCACATTCTTTACTTTATGGATTCAATGGTTATAACCATGTACAAATTGCTAAGGACGATCAACTAAAAACAACCTTCACAATTGAATGGGCACCTTATGCCCATAACAAGACGTCATTTGGATTGTTCAATGCACTGGCTACCTTCCAATGTGTAATGATGACTACCTTTCAAAACCACCTATACAATTTCATCAGTGTCAAAAGTATGGTTTTTATCTCAACCTTGACAAATGTGCCTTTGAAGTATCATCAATTGTACTTTTTGGCTACATTGTGCATTGTCTCTACCAAGATAGATAAGATTGCTAAACAGACAAGCCTAGCACCCTAAAGCAACTAAGAGGTTTCATATGCCATTTGTGAAAGTACAATTGCATAATCTTTTAAGAAAAGTTACAAATTTTGCATGGACTTATGAATGTGAAGATGCATTCCACACCCTAAAAGAGTATTTAATCAAAGCACCAACTCCCCAACCTCTAGATTGGATGAAAGAAATGTATATGCACAAAAATGTGTTAGTGGAAGGTTTAGATGTTGTCTTACAATAAAAAATGACCTTTCAAAATTGATTAAAGAGTTTATAATGCAAGCCACAAGGCAATTCATCAAGAGAGGAATATAAATTTATGTCCCTCTTTGTATGGATCATGAAGCCCTAAACTTCCAATTAAGTAAAGTTGATGTGAACTCACATGTGCTTGTTGATCACCATCCAAAATCACTTAGGTGGATGAAAACAAGCATGATGATCATGATTTTACAAATAGCTTCTTTTTTTTTTGAAACTCTCACTCCATGATACATAGATATTGCTAATGTACGTGTAAGCCAACAATATCATCTTAGTCTATCTCAACAAGAAATGCATTTGCTAAAATTAGGCCCCTACACCTTGACAGGTGGTGCTCTACATAAGAAAAGAAAAGATGAAATGCTTCAAAGTGTGTCTCTCTAGATGAGATTGTTGTGATCCTAAAAGCTTGGCGTGATGTTGGAAACTTTGCAAAAGAAGCAATAGCAAACAAGGTCCTTCACATCACTTATGAGTGATTGACTCACCATAAGGTACTTATACTTACTATAAGCAAACCAACACGTCAAAAGATCCTTCATGTCACTTGTGAGTGATTGACTCTTCATAGGGTACTTATGCTTACTACAAGTAAAGCAACACATCAAAAGATGTGCAACCTATCAAAGTTAGTGACATGCCAATACAACCCTTCCTTCGCCTTAAGCCATTTGAGAAACACCGTATTGACTCTATTGGAACCATTGATCCTCCCACCACAAGAATATAGGCATGTATCATTTTATGTACTAAGTACGTGAAATAATTATGCGAGGCAAAGCCTTGAAGGACAATAGAAATGGTATCATCTTCTTTTTGTATGAGAACATCATCCCTATACTTTGGCAATCCCTTTGAATTGGTCAATGATACAGACATCCATTTCATGAGTAATGTCATGGAAGAACCTATTAATGTATATGAGACTAGGCATCGTAAGTCTACTCCCTACTTAATGGTCAAGTTGAGGTCACCATTTGCATCCTGCATTTAATTCTTGCCACTAAAATCGAAGCACTCTATGTATAGAACCTCCTACAAGGGAATTGCTAGCCATATCCCTTTTGAGTTAGTCTATGGTACAAAAGCTGTGTTTCCCATTAAATTAGAGTTTCCTTTCCTATAGTAGCCATAAAAGAGCAATTAGGACATGAAAAATCCTTCAATCTTGCTTAGTACACTTTGCATGTTTGGATAAGACTCCACAAATGGCTCTACAATGCATGGAAGCTACTTGAGCACAACAAAAAGCTTACCAAGTTGGGTTACTTCAAAAGAGTTTAAAGAAGGTAACATGATCCTACTATGTGTTCAAGCTTTGAAAAGTTTATTGGCAAAGCTCTAACAACATTGTCTTAGTCCCTAGAAAGTCCTCAAAGCTAATCATAATGGCTGTTTCAAACTCCATGTATTGGATGCATTAAAATATCGTTCTCACAATTGTCATTCTAATCATGGCATAAGCTCCACTGTACCTTTACCTTCAATATCCATCTTAGTCCCACTGACCTTTCCCTCAATGCTGCAATCAAGGTATGGTGCAGTGAAACAATCAAATACTAAAATATAAAATGAAAAGTACACTTTTATGTGAGATAAATTACAACCACCTTATCCCAAGGATCCTTTGAGGGTTGCCAATCATATGAACGATTGAGGTGCCATTTGTGACGCCTTTGGAAATATAGGTTAACTTCCGATTAAGTGTTTTCGTAAATTTGACCAGAGAAGAGGACTTGAATAAACCTATCTCGTTTAAGTCATGCTCCCATTACACAGATTTCATTTCATGGTATTTGCACTCAAATGGCCATAAAACAAGACCTCCCAACAATTCAAGACAAAGCATGTTCCGTTTAGCGATTGACTGTAGACTCATCCTGCAATTAGGTCCCCAAAAGGTAAACAATTCTCTGCCCATTATCCAGAGAATGTGATTTGCGTATGGCCTAAGCCCATGGACGAGGACTCCGGAGTACTTCCAGCATCTTCGCCTCCGGGGACCCACTTTCAGGGACCACATTGTACCTCCAAGCATTCAAAGGTGGAGCTGCCCAAAAAAGGAAGATGAGTACTGTTTGTCAGACGCACTTGGTTCACAAAACAAACTTACACTCATGAGCATGTATCTGTTGCGTTCCTAATCACTGTGACTACAAAACAGTATGCACTGGTGCTGGGAAACTGAGGTGGGTTTGCCTAGTTTAGTCTATACACAAGCTCACATTTGCAAAGCAAGAAATCTAGATTGTCTGGAATGTATCTCCCGTTGAAGTTAAACATCTAACCAATGTGATAATAGCCTTCATCCATCAGCACCAGTTGACCTCACTAAAACGATAAACTTTAGTAGACAATCCTCAAAAGCAAGCAGTATGGAATGAACGGCCGTCCGCAACTGCAATGTTGACATGCAGGACAGGGCAGAGATTTTCATGGATTTCCTTGGAGTTTCAGACACTGCAAAGCATGCATACGCCAGCAAGTTGAAATAACTTGATTGCCCAGTGAGAGTCTACCTGAAACCATAATAGATTCAATTCGCCCACCATCAAGGCCAAACTTAACGCCACGATCATACAACAAATTGAACTCAAGGTATCGTCCACGACGAAGCAGCTGCCACTGCCTCTCTCTATCACCATAGGACATGGCCCTGTTCTTTTGAGCAATGGGAAGATAACTTGGAAGAAAACCTTTGGCTAGCTTGCTGACAAACTCAAAAACTTGAGTTTTGCTGCAACCAAAAGAAGCCAGGTTCCTTTCACCTTGTGTGGATTCCAAATCAGTAGGTGATTTGAATGACTCCAAATCATCAAAAAAAATCCCTCCGATGCCTCGATGTTCTTTCCTTGCAGGAAGGAAAAAATAGGAATCGCATGCAGCTTTTGATTGGGAGTACAAGGTTGAATCGAATTGGTCACAGATCTCTTTCAGACACCGATGGAAACACTCTGCATCCTCTTCATTTAAATCTGCAAAAGTAACAAACTTAACGTACGTCAAAGCATAAAAAGGAACTAAAGTGAAACATCAATTCATAAAAAGGAACAGGCTGTTTGAAGTTTACAACATGGTGTTAAGTCAGCACCACCTCCAAACCATCCCCTATGCCCCACCTGCAAGCGCAGAAGGTACTATTGCAAATTATTTCAACAGCCCGATCAGTGATTCAATCTATTCCCGCCAGTAGAAAGGAAAGGTGTTGAGAAACAAGAAAACTCGCCTCACACTTTCGATCTGCTCCCCCAGGAGAAAGGACAGGTGTTGAGAAACAACGAAACTCACCTCAAAATATCGTATGTCTGACCGAAAGGTTGGCACATGTGGATTGCAAGGGTGTAAGACCATAGACAGTGCACCCGCAAAATATTCGGAACCAACTTCCACATTTTGTCCTCTTGAGCTTATTGCCTGCATTACATGTGATAAACCATAAAACCACATGGTCTATTCTTAAGTTAAACCTGTTTTGCCTTGTTTGTACAGCCTCACCTGCCTTGGCTCGTGCTTCACTAAGACTCCCATGAATGATAGATACGTTTGCTGCACCCTTTTCAATCAACTGTCCCTCTTCAAGAACCCTTGTAATACCATACCTAACAATTTACAGACAAATTGAAATCATCCATCCATTCAACAGTAACAAACACATTGATGCAATACTGCCAGGTTCGAAGCCATCATATTGGAACCCCAAGATGCCTCAACCCAGACACTGTTTGAATAAAGGAGAACCAGGAATTTAACTGGTAAATTCTCCTGTAATATAATGTGTATATGTCCCATGATAAATACCATGTCCCTCTCTCTACAAAATCCTGTGTCCCACTTACCATATGCAGCAGTGTACCTTGTGACTGTTTTGGGCATCTTTTGTTGGCCTTCCATACATTGGGCTGACCTTTATCACTCCAACTTAATTTACTCTCTTTGGAAATCGGAATCAACTATGGGATTTTCATCCCCTTGGAGATTTTCCCAGCAAGAAGAGCTTTGGGGTCTCTTACACACGGGCACATTTGTGTTGGTGAGGTTTTGTTTCCCATGCCATCACCATCTTGGAAGTGGTACTTAAGTACCTTAGAGATTGTATACTTTCACATCCACTCATATTACTGATGACATTTTAATGCAAGCATGTGCATGCACATACTTCTTCTTTTTTCGTGAAGACATTTGAATTAATTACGTGAAACGCGCACGCACGCGCGCGCGTGCACACACACACTCTTTTTTTTTTTCGTAAAAGGTAATTGTATTAATTACGAAAAAAATACAAGATTACTTGATTACAAGATACATGATGACACAAAGCCATCATGTGAAGAGGTTCTCTCTCTCTTTCTCTCTCTCTTTTTTCTGATTACAAGAGACACGAGGGCCCTAGGCCAACGTGTGGGGAATCCCCGTAGTAATGCACTAAAAAGGTTACACCAATCATGGCAACAACCCAAAGGCAATTGCCATATGCCACGGATGCAAATCCTCCCGAGGGAGCAAGTCGGAGTGTCGGATGAGATCTAGCTGCCAATGCAAGAGCCCTTTAAGCCTGGCAATATGTCGCGGTACATTAGAGGCCGAATCAAAGAGAAAAGCATTGCGCGTGGTCCAAATGTGCCAGCTTCCCCAATATCTGAAAAAGTGAAATAAGATCTTCACATGCAACTGTGGCGGTGTGGGATGCTTCGGGCGCACAAAAACCCAGTCGAAAGGAGTTAGCGAGGACCCCACCACCACGCGCCAAATGTGCGACAAGAGTGACCAGATATTCTTGGCGAGCGGGCAAGAGAGAAAACGATGTCGGGCCGATTCCGCCGGTGTGGTACAGAAGAAACAATTGCCATTCGAGATGCGACGCTTGGCAAGGGCCGAGGCCAGAGGAAGACCACCAATCATCACCCGCCAAAGAAAGACCTTGCATTTGAAAGGTGTCTTATTTAGCCAGCCCTCCATCAGCGTTTTCTGCCACCATGACAGCGATTTCCGCAGTCCCCAAACAGTATTAGCTTTCTCACCCAGCCATTGGTGATCTTGAATGAGAAGATGATACACCTGATTAGTAGAGGCCTTTTCCAGACTCAGTCGGCCTGCAAGGTCCCAGTCCTACCAAGGGCGATCCACAGCCAGGGCAGGAAAGGGTTGCCTACCCTGAAGCTCCGACGAAAGCTTTTCCCATAAATCACGGTATCCACGCGAGATCTTGAAGAGTCGCCTAGCAGTCCGAAACGATACGAGGACATTGCGAGTGGCAAGGGTAGCATCCGCAACCGACGTCACACCTAAACGGGCCATGCGATCAAATCTTGGTCTGAGCTGATGTTTATCTTCCCATGAAAGGAGTCTCGATACTGCCAACAATTCCAGCTGAAAGGAGTTAGTCTACAAGCGGTCCCCTACTGGGTGCCAACAGGCCTTTTGGAGCACCACTTTCCAAGAGCCGACCAAGTGCAGTAACAAAGAGGAAGAGGGACTGGAAAAACGAGAGTCAGCATTAAGGACATGCCACCAGGAGGCCCGAAGCCGTGTGTTACCATGGCGGAGCCCGCTGTCCTCAAGAAAATAACGGGCTATGATGGTCCACGGGTGATGATCCACACACATGGCACGAAAAAGGGACCAACGGAGAGCTAACATATGAGTGTGTGCATCCAAAATAGCTCCACCACCCATGCGCTTAGGGGTACATGCATGTGACCATGAAATCCACGAAATGCCTGCCTGCAGTGAATCCTTCTTCCATAGCATGAAACGGATGGGATGAGTGAGAGCCTTCAAAGTAGTAGGCGTCCATGGCAACAAAGGCAGGAAATACGTTAGCATTGGTAGCATGATTGTCTGGGCCACTTTGAGGCGGACATGGAACGGCCACGCTTGCGACTTCCAATACATAAACTTCGCCGCCAGTTTTTGTGAAATCCACTCCAGCAGGTCTTTTGGCCGTACATCCACCCCCAATGGGTATCCAAGATGCCTGACAATGGAGCCACGGGAAACCACCTGGCCTTGCCAGCCTAGGGACTGTAAATCAGGCTCCGTACAACTGAGAATGGCTGACTTAAAGGCATTGATGCGAAGCCCAGAGGCCTGACCAAAGAGTGTCCAAACATCTAATGCCCTTCGAATGTTGTCCCTGTCCGCCTGCAAAATCATAAAGGTGTCATCAGCCAAAGATTGGCTAACGAAGTGCTGACCCAACGGAAGAGACAGCCCGGCCAGCTGAGCAGAGGCTGCCATGGAGGATAACATTGAAAGGACCGGGTGAGTCGCCAGGGCAAAGAAGAGAGGGCTCAAAGGACAACCCTGTCTGACCAAGCGTGCAAGGACAAATGGCTCTGTAACCCCACCATTAAGCATAACTCTGGAGGAAGCCGCAGCACTAATAGTGTAGATCAATCGGGACATCCGGGTACCAAAGCCCATAGCAGACATGAGATCTGCAATGAAAGACCAGTCCACATAATCAAACGCCTTTTCCAAGTCCAATTGAATCAATACCACTTCCTGACCGGAGTGCCGCGCATAGTCAATAGCCATTTGCACATTTAAGATATTATGCAGAATGTTGCGGCCCTTAATGAAACCATATTGGAGAGGATGCACAATAGCTGGAAGGTGCTTGTGAAGCCGATTCGCCAGCACTTTGGAGTAGATTTTATACATGGAGCCCATCAAAGAGATTGGTCGCCAGTGTTGCAGCTTGGACGGCGAAGGGACCTTTGGAATTAGTTTGATAAGGCCTTCTTTCCATGAGGAGGGCATGACCCCTGTTTTCCAAACCTGCTGAAACATGACCACCAATGGCTGCACCAACTGCGTGGCCGAGGTCTGAAAGAATTCATTAGTGAGACCATCCCAGCCAGGACTTTTATCCTTCGACAGGTGCAACAAAACATCCATAACCTCTTCCTCGCAAATATCCGCCTCCAAAGTGGCTTGCATATCAACTGGAACCTACTGGCGGACCAGATGATAGAAGACCGAGCGGGCATGCGTAACCTGGCTAGAAGGCGAGGAAGAAGAACCAAGAAGTTCCATAAAATAGCTTCTGCACATAGTGACAATGGTCTGCGGATCAGTGACCATGCGACCTTCCGAATCCTGGAGTCTGGTCATATTTTCGCGAGCCGGAGACGTATGCAAGGCGCGAAAGAACTTATGAGACTGGCAGGCACTATCTTGCAATGTGTCAGTCAAGTTGTGCAGCTTGGCCTGTTGATAAGATTTCAACTGAAACACTTGAATAAGATGGGCCAACCGCCTCTCCAGTGACAGCAGAAAATCATCATCTGGAGAATCCCGAAGCAAGGAACGGACCAAAGCCAGTAAGTCTTCTGCTGCATGTCGACGTCGGCGGCAAAGCGAGGCATGATGGATCCCATACTGTCGAGCAACCCGCTGCACATTAGAGAGCAGCCGTGCAAATGAAGGCAAGCCCTCAGAGGCGAAGTCCAATAAGAACCTCTCAATCAACTGCTGCATATAGCGCTGGAAAATTGAATGCTTCAAATAAGAGGAGTTGAAACGTAAAGGGAGCCTATCCAACAATTGCACAAAAGGTGCAATAGATTGTGCCCGCATCTCAAGTTGGAGGGGGAAATGGTCCGACAACGCATATTGCTGCAAGACCTTCATTTCCAGCATCTCGGGAAGAAAATCATCCCCCTGCATGATATACATTCTGTCCAGTCGCGACCAGGTAGTTGCATATTGTGCGGAATGAAAAGTAAACCCTGAAAAAGAAGGGTGAAGCCACGACCAAAGATCTTGCTTGAGTACGTGCAAAGCAAAGGAACTCCACACCCGGCTTTCCGGCGTATCCATTACCGAATGCCTTGAAGTGGACTGAGAAGAGTCAACACACATATTGAAATCTCCCATCAAAAACCCCCTTCGGCCGAGTGACATGGAGCCCTGCAAAGTGGACCAAAGATCCCGTCGGGATGCGGGATCATTCGGAGCATAGAGGCCTAACAGCCATAAAATCTCTCCTTCAAATAAGACTTCGATCACCAGAAAGCGGCCCTGCACATCATTTTTAACAAGGACAGGCTGATAGTTCTCATGGACAATCATCAGCACGCCCGAATAGTGCGTAGCATGGGTCCCTGCATAAAACAGACGGAATCCATGACAATCCATCACTTTTCCTGCTTCACCGTGACTTTTGTGCTCAACTGCACACAATACATCCCACTGGTTCTCATGCAAGACGGTCCACATGGCATGTTGCTTATGGCGAGAGCAAATGCCTCGCACATTCCACGTGGCTATCTTCATGTATCCTCACAGAAGGAAGTCAGGAACGAGGCGCCTGTTGCCTCGATTTCACCTTTTCCGCGAGAGCAGCCAGGACACCCTCATCCAGAAAATCAGCCAATACTGCAAAAGAATTCTGGCGACCTGCTTTAGAGGTAGAAGGGAAATCCACTGCCTTGGGAGAGGGGCGGGGATAACGCCGATCCCAGGGTGTAATAACATTACCTTTGGCATCAAACGCCAGCTTGGCAGGTGGGCCTTTGGGGCCGTCGGTATAGGCTCTCCTTGGAGACTGATTACGGGGGGCATACGGGGCCGTAGGACACGCAGCCTGCTGTGAAGTGGCCATTTCTTTCCGGCGCGTATACGTGCACACGGAATCCTGGGAAGCAGTAGGCCCAGGATCCGCCAGGCCTGCATCCAACTTTTTACCTTTTTTGGGACGTGCCTCAATCCAGTCAGTGCGACGGGAATCCACACTCAGGACCTGTTGTTTGCCTTTATCCATGACATGAGGAGACTGAAGGGCTTCCTGGGGCGTGGCATCAAGCACCATGTCATCCTTGGGCAGCACAACCTGCGCATCCTCCAAAGACGATTGCCTTTCAGGGCATTCCGCCATGAAATGCCCCAATTTACCACATGAAAAGCAGTGTCCCGCAAAGTTGCCCCATTGTAAGCGAAAATACAAAGGATGCATGCCCGAACAATTGAGGCGAAGCCACGCGGGCCTTTTCCTGGTCGTGTCCCATAGCATGCATAAACGGTTGCGGTCCATCGCCCTGAGGCTTGGGGGAACCAGCACTGTTCCCACAACCGCCATCGCATCCTTCAACATGGGCCAATAAACCGCCGGACAATTTTCCACCTCCACCCACACTGGGCATTCGCGTTGAAGCAGACGCTGGAAGTCGGCCATGGGGCGCCATGGCACAACATGGACCAAGCGGCGATCAAAGAATAGTGGCAACTTGGACAGGAGCTCAGCTCGATGCGTTTCCGATTCAGCAGCACCTCATAAAAGCCGCGAGATCCAAGGAAGATCTCCTCAACAGACTCCCCTTGCAATAGATGGTGCAACCACTGGGGGATATGCGAAAGCACTGGGATCCTGCCAGTGAAGAAAAGTATAACTGCACGGTCATAAAACACCGAGAAGGATCGCAAGACTGATTTGGGGTCCACCGTGGCTTCCAGCACATCATCCGTTCCCACAACAGAAAAAGATTCAGTATTATGCTGGACATAATCGCCGAGCAGAGTATTGGCGAAGTCCAGCAAATGCTCCCAGTCAATTTCCTGCGAATCCACAGGATCAGAGGCCACTTGCGCATAGGAGCGTTCTGGAGGACTCATTGGCTCATCAGAAGTATGCTTGGAGCGTTTGCCGGCAGGCGGCAGTTCAGAACTCCGCGGCAACTCCTCCGTGCATGGCACCATATCTTCCGGCTCCTCTGCATCGGAATTAGGGCCAAGGGCTGCCACCGTCCGGTCAAGAAAATCCATATCCAGGCCAGCCATACTGCTGTCTTCGCACTCGTCTTGGCAGAGGGCGAGCTGCGCAGGGTCGGATTGCAGGTCCCCAGCCTCACGTAGGGCCCAGTCAAGCCTGCGCTGCCCTGGGGGAAGGGGCCAGGCTGCCACGCAGGGCAGGACGGCGAAGAAATCACAGGGCAGGGCGGCGCAGCACGCAGGCAGGGCAAAGACGTCACGCAGGGGGTGAGGAAGGGCGACAGGGCAGGGGGCGACGAAGGGCGCGCAGGGGGTAGCGACAGGCAACAGGTCAGGGCGGCGCGCAGGGCGGTGCCAAGGGCGACCGACGCAGGCACACGTGCGCTCGCTCTCGCACTCTCTCTCTCTCTCTCTCTCGCTCTCGCACCTGCAGGAAACGACGGGCTGCCCTGGACGAGCCGGAGAAGCAGAGAAACCGCTGTCGCAGTCAGGTCGCGGACAGGTTCGCCATCGCCATCGCCATCCGTTCCAGTAGAATATTGCCGGCCGGATTGGTGAAGAGAACGCACATCAGCATGGCTGCGCCCGCCGGAGCGATCCGAACTATGACGTCGGCGACGGTGGCGCACTCCTCACATCCATTTCGCACGTTGATACATAGAATGAGGCCTCTCTCTCTCTCTCTCTCTCTCTCTCTCTCTCTCTCTCTCAGGAAGAAGTTTGGCCAACCAAGCAGACTCAAAGATAGAAGATGGACATAGGAAGCCAAAAGGCTACAAAAACATAGAGCTACAATCACAAGAAAATGGAATCACGAAGGAGGCACAACTAAGGTGGTTCACATGATATGCATCACCACTTCTTTGAGGAGGATCACACCAACAAAAACCATTAAACTAAGCTGCCTCTCTCTCTCTCTCTCTCTCTCTCTCTCTCGTCATAATGAGTAATTATATTATATCAAATGGCTAAAAGAGTACAAAAGTCACATGACTAAAAGAGAAAAAAAGTCACGGCAAAGAAGTAACAGGATATGCCATATGCCAAGGAATCACATCCTCTATGGAAAGAAGACCAATGTGCTGAATAAGATCCAGCTGCCAATGTAGGAGACCCTTCAATCTTGCAAGATGTCTCTAAATACCAAAAGCAGAATAAAAGTAAAAGCATTCTGAGTGATCCAATTGTGCCAACAGCCCCAAAATCAGAGAAAAGGAAATAGAATCTTCAAATGCAATAGTGCCGGAGTGGGGTATTTAGGCCTGGCAAAGACCCATTCAAAAGGACGCAGTGACATGTCAATCATAGCCCTCCAATATCAAATAAAAGGGTCCACATTTTCCAAGCTAGAGGGGATGAAAGAAATCGATGGTGAGAGGATTCCGTATTGGTGAGACAAAAAAAGCAATTGCCATTGGAAATTCAGTGTTTTGAAAGCGTTGAGACAAGGGCAAACGACCCCACCATCACATGCCAAAGGAAGACTTTGTTGAACTAAAAATGCATTACAAACTGATTAACTCTTTAAAACAACCCTAAAACATGTAAATTAAAGTCTCATTAAACAGTGCATGGTCCTGGAGAATCTCTCTGTCCCATAACAAGACCCTAATTTGGGAGGATCCTTCTGTATCTATAAATAGACAAGCTACTCACCATTCAATCCATCCTTGTCTTGCATGTTTCAGCCATGAGCCCTCTTCCACTAGCTGTCCAACCCCTAGCGGCTACTACTACGTGGTCTACAACTATTGCCCAGCTTTCCACTGTTGCCATGCTACCATCATCCTCAAGAAGTTTGCATTGTTGTGTTTACCAGTTCCAATCCAAAAGTATGTTGTGTTCTAGTTTTCAGCTTGTTGCCCTACCCTTCCATTTCCAGTATCGGCCTGATTTGCATTTGCATCTATAGCAAGCCGTTTTTGTGTACATCACTTTTCTTCATCAACTAGTCATTGGTGTGTCAGGTGAGCAACATGAGAATACACCACTGATTCTATTGTTGGACTATACCCACATAGTCCATCCTTGGTTATGGCACATTCATTGTGCCACCTTTTCTTTCCTTAGCGAGTTCACACTTAGTGATTTCATATGCATATGTTGTGATACTTTCATAGTAGCCTTTTATCATGTTGTAGGCTTCAATCCTTTTGTGTCTAGTGGTTACTGCACTTTGGATCCGTCTCTAGTGGATGATGCACATCGACACCTCCCTTAGCCCACTCCCAAGAGAGCCACTGGTTGTTGAACAACTCTAACCTTGAGCATTCTATACATTCTCTCATTCATTTACAACATTGATTCATTCACTTCAGAGTTCTCTTTCTTTGTTTATATTTGTGTTTTTGTGTTTTGCATTTAGGGTTTGCCTTTATTGTGTTACTATCTAAGTTATTGTGTTTCAACATGTTCATACCTTTTGTGTTTTCTCTATGCAAACCTCAACATATCTTCACAAGCTCTATATTTATAAGGAGTCTTATTGAACCAGCATTCCATGGCAATCATTTTCCACCAATCCTGAGATTTATGTGAGCCCCAAACAATATTAGCCTTAGTAGTGTTGGAAAATGATAACCAGCTATGGAGGAGAGAAAAGAGAGACAATGAGAGTGTGCTAAAGCAAAAGAGTAGAGTGTACTTGCCGAACTGAAAAAATGAGAATGAAAGGTACAAGATAGGTCTAAGATAGACCTAGCTCTAACTCAACTAGAGTTAACTGACTCGAGAATAGTGACACAACTTATAACTTTAGTTGTGTTTATACTAAGAACTGAAAAAAAAACCTAAAGACTAAAAAATTGGGTACTACCCATAGAATTGGCAAATTCTAACACCCCCTTGCAATGCCAATGTGGTAAGTACAAGAATGATCAATCACCAAAGGGTAGCAAGTTTAAGGACTAGCGAAAAGCCTAAAACTTCTCACGAGGCACTGCCTTGGTAAAAATGTCTGCAACATTTTCCTACGTAGGAACATATATCAAGCTGATCTCTCTTGCATAGCATCTCTCTCTGACATAATGGTAATGCACCTCAATATGTTTCGTGCGAGCATGAAACAAAGGATTTCATGCCACTGCAATAGCACTCTAACTGTCAAAAAGAATGGGTGTAGGACCCTCCAATGGTAAATATAGATCAGCCAACAATCTATGCAACCATACATATCCCACTGTTGTTGTGAAGGCTTCCCTATACTCATAGGACGAGGTAGCCACTGTAGACTACTTGCTTAGCCATGAAATGTATGAACGGCTCAGAAAGAAACAATGTCCACTAGTAGACAGCCTAGTGTCTGCATCACCAGCCCAATCTGGATCACTATAAGCCTATACTTGCAAGTCTCTCCCCTTGGGAAGTAATAATGCATGTGACTAAGTACCTTGCAAGTATCTAAAGATCCCCTTAACATCTTGCCAATGTATAGTCTGTGGGCTATGCATAAACCTGCTCACGTGAGATACTGCATACGTATGTTGCAAAGATAAATAAGGCATGGCTGTAAATTGCAACATCAGACATCTCTTCTCCATCATGCATAGACTTTAAGCCTCGCTCCATAGGAGTGCACATAGGTTTGCAATAGTGTATGTTAAACATATGTAACAGCTTATCCACATACTAGGACTGTGACATGATGATACCATGCTGATTTTGGATGAACTGAATCCCCAAATATTAGTATAGACAGCCCATATCTGACATAGCAAATGCATGTTTTAATTTAGCCTTGAAATCTACAATTTTTGCTTCACAATATCTAGTGAGCAGCATGTCATCTACATAAAGAATGATAATCAGCAAGTCTCCCCCTTCATTCTTAATGTATTGAGTGGGAGCAGTTGAACTGATTTTGAACATTTGCTAGCCAGATATGCATCAATTTTAGAGTACCATGCATGAGGAGCCTATTTGAGACCATAAAGAGCTTTGGTTAGCTTCCATACCATGTGCTCTTTTCCCTTAACCACAAACCCTGGAGGTTGTGACGCATAAACATCCTCATGCAAATCCCCATTCAAGAATGTTGTCTTAATGTCCAACTGATGTACCTTCCAACCATAATTTGCAGCCATAGCAATTACACATCTCATCATACTCATATGAGATATAGGAGCAAAAGTCTCTTCATAATCTATGCCCTTTTTTTGTGCATAGTCTTTTGCTACCAACCATGCTTTGTACCTATCAATGGTACTATCAACCTTGCTTTTGAGTTAAAAAGCCCATTTTGTGCCAATGGCCTTCTTGCCAAGTGGTAAATCCACAAGATCCCATATAGAGTTAGTGGCAATAGAGTCTAACTCATTCTGCATGGCATACATCCAATATACACCTTGTTGAGCTTCATCCAAGGAAGTAGACTCATCATCATACAACAGATAGCTCATAAATACATACTCATCACAATCATCTACTTTCATAAAATCAACCGAATGGGTTCCCCCTACATCATGTGTTGCATGTCTAGCAGCCCTTCTAGTACGTTGAGCTAAAGGAGCATTTTCAGCAACATATGACATTCCTACTAACAAAAACTTTCTTTGTGCGTGGGTCATACAAGCAATAGCCCTTGCTTTCCAATCTGTAGCCAGTAAATATGCATTTTATAGCCTTGTCATCAAGCTTCCCACGAAGCTCTTTCGGAACATGTACATAGGCTACGCAACCGAACACCCGAAAGTAGTTAACCTTGGGTTTCTTGCCATGCCAACCTTTAAACGGAGTGATGTCTTTAGTGTCTTAGTGGGTGCACGATTTAACACATAATTTGCACATTGAAGGCCTTCTGACCAAAATTTATGAGGCAGCCCCTTGCTTTTGAGTACACAACAAGTCATCTCCATAAGAGTGTGATTCTTCCATTCAGTAACACCAATCTACTGAGGAGTCATTTTAACAATCACTTGATGCGTAATACCATGATCAAGCAAATATGTCTCAAAAGCACGAGACATGTACTCCCCCCCTCAATCCGTACAAAGTGTCTGCACTTTCAAGCCAGTTTCAACCTCAAGCTTTACAACAAGATGTTTGAATGCATAAACACATCAGATTTTGCTTTCAGCCCATACACCCATGTATACCAAGAGTAGTCATCAATAAATGTAACAAAGTAAAAATATCCTCCACGTGCATATGTTCTCATGGGACCAAAGACATCAGAGTGAATAAGCTGCAATTTCCAAATAGTATGCACTGCACCATCCTTTTTGAAAGAAAATCTGTGCATCTTGCCCAAA
Source organism: Lygodium microphyllum (assembly GCF_053477565.2). Classification (NCBI taxonomy): domain Eukaryota; kingdom Viridiplantae; phylum Streptophyta; class Polypodiopsida; order Schizaeales; family Lygodiaceae; genus Lygodium; species Lygodium microphyllum. The sequence goes on along the minus strand of NC_141154.1, from coordinate 105,917,614 downwards.
ATACATCCATCGCATGCATGACAAGGTGAAGTCTCCACTGCAAGCAATGCATCTACCATATGACACCTCTAAAGGGTCACCAAACTCCCAAAACTCATATATCCATCGCGAGCATGCCATAGCTCCACATTCTACATAGCGGGCGATAGAGTAGTGATTGCCATAGCATCACGAGACTATGCACCATAGGTATCCAACAAAAATAAACCCTTATACAAGGTCCCAGACAACCTAAGTGCATAATCCGTCTCCCTCTCTCTGACAATACATTTGTCATCTTGAACGATGCCTTGAAAGCCATGCTTGTTAAAAGCAAAGATATACAACAAGTTCTTTGTAATGCTAGGCACAAACAAGACATCTAGAAGCAAGAAGTCAAAACCATCTGCAACAATAATAGTGACTATCCCAGTGCCACAAACATTATACCCGCTGTTGTTTGCACATGTAACACACTTCCCAACAGGGGCTGAACGCAAGGAGGAAAACAAACACTTCCTAGAAGTAATGTGCTTTGAAGCTCCACTGTCAAAATACCATGTTTGTTGTGCTTCTTACAATGATATTTCCCCTTCTTCTCAGACTTTTCTATGTCTTGAACAACCTTATTTGATGGTTGTCCAACATCACCCTTTTGCTAATTTTTTGCATTTTTCTTGTCTTTTACTTTGCCTTTGAACTTGGAATGCATAGCCACATCTCCTGAACGCAATGCAACATTCTTTTGAGTCTATTCCTCTTGCAACAAGAGGCCTTCCAACTCCACAAATGTAAGGGGCTGCTGCCTCCCCCCCCCCCCCCTCAAAGACAACATCAAAGAGGTGTGGAAACCAAGATACAACTCTAGAAGAGAGTTCAGTATGATGTTTTACCAATTTCGCATCTTGAATGATTTCATCCACATTAAGCAACTAATCGCACAAATCTTGTATGTGAGTAAGGTGATCTGTCATGCTATCACCTTCATCCATGTTCACATTAGCCAACTCTCTACAGAGATCAAATATTCTGGCCTCGTTAGATGCCCAATTTGACCCAAATCAACACTCAGCCAAGAAATAACAGCAATGCACTGTTGTATCACACCTATCTCGTAATGCGAGCCCTCAAACGTACAAATTACAGCAACTTAATGCCGATTCTTATCAAAAATTTTAGCTCAATCTGACTAAAATAGCAATTAAATTCTGTTGTATCACTTGTTTGCTGCCTTGGAATGCGTGTCAAGCAAAAGCCCCAAATTTCTTCTCAAAATTTCAAAGATATTGAAGAAATTTGTACCTTACAGCTTGAATTTCTGTAATAATGTCACCTTGGGGTGCATGCCAATAGTGAACAGCAGCTAGAATCTACCTCTGATGCATGTCGAAGCCTCTAGGACAAAAAGCTCCAAATTTCTTGCACAAATGTCGATGAAATTGTGCAATGTCAACGTTTCCAATGAAGATTCACATGTGGGACTGCGAATCAGGCAAAAGCCCCAAAAGCTTTTGCAGAAATGTCAAAGAAATTGTGAAATTTCTTCGAATTGGTAATCAATTTGAACTCAAGGAGCAAAATTTGACAAAAGCCCCAAATTTTGGTCAGCACGAGCTGAGATTTGGAAAGAGATGGCCAAAATGGATGGGAAATTGCAGACTTTCGAAAAGACCCCAAATCTGAAAACTAGGGATTTTGCACTTTTTAGGGTTTGAAAAAAATCGCAGATAGGGCTCAGAATATGGCAGGCATAGGTGAAAAAAATAAGGGGCAGAGCTGAAAATAGCAGCAGCTCCTCGGGCTACATACAGAACTGCGCATAGGACTGCATGTAGGGTTGTACACATGCTGAAAACAGCAGCAGCTCGACCTTCTCTTCCTCGGGCGGAGAGCTGTCTGACAGCAATAGGACCTTAGGCAAGGCGGCACCAGCTAACAACGGTTGAACTAAATCCGCGCATAGAACTTGCTCTGATACCAAATGTTGGAAAATAACAGCTAGCTATAAAGGAGGGAAAAGAGAGACAATGAGAGTGTGCTGAAGCAAAAGAGTAGAGTGTACTTGCTAAACTGAAAGAATGAGAATGAAAAGTACAAGATAGGTCTAAGATAGACCTAGCTCTAACTCAACTAGAGTTAATGGACTCTAACTCTAACTCTATAAGAGTGGTCACACAACTTATAACTTTAGTTGTGTTCACACTAAGAACTAAAAAAGAACTAAGGACTAAAACATTAGGCACTGCCCATAGAATTGGCAAATTCTAACAAGTAGTCAGCCAATGGTGGTCCTTAATCATAAGGTGATACACTTGGTTTGCTGAAGCCTTTTCAAGATGGAGTTGTCCTGCAAGGTCCCAATCCTGCTATGCATGATCAAAATCAAGGGCAAGGAAAGGCTCCCTCGACTGCAATGTCATCAAAATCTGATTCCACAAATCCAAATATCATTGAGATATCTGAAAAAGCCGCCTATTAGTATAGAAAGACATCAATCCACTTCAACTTACTAGAGTGGCATCAAGAATAGAAGATCAACCTAATCGTGCTATACGAATAAATTTAGGACAGTCCTCTTGTTTCGCATCCCACAAGAGTAGATCTGAGACAACCAACAATTCCATCTGAAAAGAATTAGTGGCCAGATGATCCTCTGCAAGATGCCACTACACCTTTTAAAGGACCAACTTTCATAGGCATACCAATCGAGTGACCATGAAAGAGGAATCTAATGAAAAAGGGGCATTAGCGTTAAGAACATGTGACCAAGAGCCCTGAATACTCATACCATGCACCACATCCCAATCTTCCTAAAAGAAATAAGCAATAAAGACCTTGGGGTGCCAATCAATAGACATAGCACGAAAGAGAGACCAACAAATGGCAACCATGTGAGTTTGCATATTAAGAATAGCTCCACCACCCATGGATTTAGGAGTGCAGACATGGCTCCGAGAGATCCAAGAGATACCTACATGCAAGGAGTCTTTTTTCCATAGCAAAGAACAAATGTATCTAGTAAGATCCTTCAAGGTGGAAGCTATCCAAGGCAAAAGCGGTAAGAAATAAGTGAGTGTGGGTAACCAAGATGGACTGCTCCACTTTAAGACTATGGAGAGTACTGGATGGGCCTCTAAGGCAAAGAAGAAGGGGCTCAAATGGCAACCCCGTCTAACTGAGTGTGCAAGAGTGAATGGCTCAATGACCCACCATTCAACATGTCCCATGAAGCAGCATTGGTATTGACAATGTATATCAAGCAAGACGCCACAGACCAAAACCCATAACATGCATAAGTTCTACCACAAAAGACCAATCTAAGCAATCAGAGTACAATTCCTCCTTAGAGTGCATAGCATAATCAATGCCCATCTAAACATTCAACACATTATGTAGGATATTTCTACCCTTGATAAATCCATATTGATTAAGGTGCACAATGCCAAGGAGATGCTTATGGAGGTGATTAGCCATCACAAATTTTGTACATAGACCCCACCAAAGAAATTGATCGCCAATGTTTCAACATTAAGGGCAAGGGCACTTTCAAAATCAGCTAAATAGCTCCTACCGTCCATGATGCACGCATGATTCCAAGCTCCCAACCCTGTTGGCACATGGCTATCAAGGGTTTTGCTAGAGTAGAAACATAAGCTTCAAAGAATTCATTAGTCAAACCATCACATCCCGGAGTTTTATCATTGGGCAAATGCAACAAAACATCCATAATCTCTTCTTCATGAATATCATTGTCCAAAGCATCATGAATGTCTCGCGACACCTAGTCCTTGACCAAGGCATAGAAACCCAAATGGGCATGGATGATCTTATCAATAGAAGGAGACAAAGAGCCAAGAACTTCTAGAAAGTAATCTATGCACATACGCACAATGGACTGCAAATCTAGCTATCCTCCAAAGAATTTATGAGACTGACATGAAGCATCCTACAAATTCTCTATCAAAGTTTTCAATTTTCCTTGCTGATATGATCTCAACTAGAATTGTCGAATAAGATTGGCCAACCTTGCAACCAACGCAAGAAAAAACAAATCATGTGGGGAATCGAGTAGCAAAGAGTGAACCAAAGCCAACATTTCTTCAACAGCCTGCTGACATTGCTTGCAAATAGAGGTATGATAAATGCCATAATGCCGGGAAACCCTTTGCACATTATAGATCAGTTGCTCAAAAGAGTCACTACCCCCACAAGGAAATCAAGTAAAGAAAAATCTATCAACTAGTTGTGTCAAATAATCATTAGAAACTCAATGGTACACGTAAGATGAATTGAAATACAAAGAGTCACCCTAGAAATTGTACAAAAGGAGCAATAGGATTTGCAAGCATGTTAAATTGCAAAGGAAAATTATCAAACAACGCGCATGTCCAAGATCTCTGATAAGAAGAAGGCATCATCTTGCATAGCATACATACGATCCAATCTAGACCATGTGGCGGTATCCTGTGATGATTGAAAAGTAAAGCTCAAGTCCGATGGCGAAGCCAAGACCCCAGGTCCTGCTTTAAAAAAGCCAATTCAAAATCATGCCATGAACGACTCTCAAGTGCATCCATCATTGACTACTCAGAGGTAGACCGCGAATGATAAACACACATTAAAATCTCCCATCAGCAGTCCCACTTTGCCAAGTGATAGACAAGCTTTTAGGCAATCCCACAAATCATATCTAGACAATGGATCATTCGGTGCATAGCGTCCAACCAGCCATAGTACCTCCCCTTCAAACGAAATTTCAACAAACAAAAAGCAGACATGCACATTATTCTTTACAAGAACTGGCTGAAATTTCACGTGCACAACCATGAGCATGCTGAAATAGTGTCATATTGAATCCCCTGCCTAGAACAAACATAACCCATGGAAATCCACAATTTTATCTGTCACCATGACTTTTATGCTCAACAGCACACAATATATCCCATTGATTATCATGCAAAATACGCCACATGCCATGGTTCTTACTACGCGAGCAAATGCCACACACATTCGAAGTGGTAGGCCTCATTTGTCATGACAAAAGAGATGAATATCAAGGCTAGATTTTGCCTCAATCGCACTTTTTTCGCCAAAACATCAAGACTGCCCTCATCAAGAAAATCTGCGAATGTTGCAAACGAATTTAAATCCCTACGCTCCGGTTTGGAGTTGGAGGGATCATTCCCCCACTTTGAGGTGGCCCCTAGATAACGACAATCCCAAGGGGTGATCACTTTGCCACGAGGATCAAAATCAAGTCAAGTAAGAAGGTCCCTCAAATGGTCAACAAAATCCTTCACTGCAAAAGAGAGGAGGCAACGAAACCCTATCGTTAGCAATATGTACTGAAGACGACTTATCTTTGCACCGCACATAGGTGGGCAAGGGGTCTTGCAATGTGCTAGGCATAGCAGTTGCCATGCCCACATCAGACTTCTTACTTCTTCTAGAACAAACATCAATCCAATCTCGATCAAATCAGTCCGATATCTACACAAGTTGTTTCCCTTAGTCTACATTGATCCACATAGGGGCCTAGGGCAACTCATTGCGCATTGCTGCTGAAGCAAACGTTGGAAATCCGCCAACGGTCCTTAGGTCACAATATGAACCTAGCATCTATCAAAAAACAAAGGAACTTTGGCCAGCAGATCATCCCAATACTTCATTGATTTAAGCATTACCTCGTAAAATCCTCACATGCCAACAAAGATTTCGTCCACACAATCCTCCTACAAGATGGGAGTGCAATCATTGACAGATCCACGAAAGCACCAGAATCCTACCAGTGAAGAAGAGGATGACACCTCTTTCATAAAAGGCCAAAAAAAACACAACATAGTCTTAGTTCAGGCCCTCTCTATGTCACTCTGTTGGTACTGCAGGGTAGATACTGTCTGCAGCAGGCAACCACCTGCTGTCTCCCTGATAAGAGCTTCACACAGACACCTAACATGCCCATCCACTCTGATAAAACCTCCTGTTACCTCTGCAATCCTCTCACTGTCTGCCTATACAATGCTGAAGGGTCAGTACTGGACTGCAGTGAGGTCTGTTTTGCTCTGTTTCAAACCTTTAATGGCTGTGTGATGGACTGGGTTTGTTGGCTCATGCTCTGTATTAAACCTGCAGTGTCAGGACTGCCTGCAGGTCCCATTTGCAGGTCTGCAAGTCTCCCTTGCAATTTCCTGACATGCTGTGCAGACCGAACAGGCTCTGCACAGTCACCTCATGCTGCAGATCTGATGCGCATCTGCCCTAAAATCACCTGTCTGCACTGAGGTGACAAATACTGCCTGGAGAGCATGCCTGCTCACCCTGAAATCATGTCTGCAACCAGCAAACAAAACTCTGCAGCTGCGGCCCTGAGATCACGAGTGCAACAGCTTGGATAGATGGCCTGGATCGGATGCTCTTACATGCTTTCCACATAAGCATGCATCCAGACGTACAACAAGGAGTGCAAGGAAACCCATCTTCGTCTCTAGCAAGGCGAAGCACGAGGTATCTATGCACACAACCAAACACGCTCGATCTTTCACCACTTAGTGCAGCGGAAGAAGAGGGCATTTCTATCCAGATCGGAGCACAGTTTTTACCAACTATTCTTGGGACAGGACAGCAAGGAGGTGTGGAAAGCATTCCAAGAGCCTCGAGCCCATACACCCATCACTTCCCCAAACATGTACATGGGCAGCCCCCATTGCCCCAACCACTAGAGGTAAGACCCACATCATCTACCTTCTTCAACACAATAAGGGTTCCTGACACCATTGACAAATTCCAAAAAAGTCGGGCCTGGAACCATGATGGACTAGTAGCAGAGCACCTATCACATGCCAGAGATATCCTAGCACCCCTTCTAGCCCACCTATTCAATAGGGCCCTGTTGTCACAATAACAGGTATGTTGTGATACCATGTCAGAATATGCAACGATGCAGAGAGACAATAGGGTTTGCAGGGAGAAACACACAGTGTATATGGCAAACATGAGAGAGAAGAGAAACTCAAAAACACAAGAGAACAAAATGATGAAGCACTGAATCATGCAATGTGAAGAAAGGCTAATATAGTAGATCCAAAGCTTTGAAGATGAATGCACTAACCTGTCTAAATTAGCTAGCAGCACCTATAGGGAATCTACACAACGAAGGGAGCGAAACACAGTCCTCCAACCAGTGGGCTATCAAAGTAATCACTAGAAGGTGAAGGATAGCTGTCGAGGGAGCGAAGCACAGTCCTCTAATGCCGTCAAAGAGGAAAAAGATGATCACCAGCTATTGAGGGAGCGAAGCGCAGTCCTCGAACGCCAGGAGATGAGGCTTGGGCTGCAAACACAGATCCCAAAAGTGATAAGGCTGTAAACACAAATGTCTAACGGAAATGAGCTGCAAACACAAATGGGATCACTCATGCTAGGTATAGTGGACTATCGCCAAGGGCAAGAATGCTGGCATCAAGCTGCAAGAGGTGATGCTTGCCAGGCAGGAGAAAACCTCCAAATAGCCAAACGCAAATTCAAAGTGATGCCTAATGAGGAAGAAGTTGACACCAATGTTGCAGATGTTGACACCAAGCTAGGAAAGCTCCCAACACAAGACCTGATGATGAGAAAAAGGGCACCTAAAGAAGAAGATAAAGATGATGTAAACCCCCACGAATCTCAAACTGCAATGTCCTCAAGAAGGGGTGTGAGTAGCAAGGTGAGGCTGGAGAGAGAAGGGAAGGGTGTCCAATGACGAAAGAAGAGTCGCAAAAAGTATGAGTGGTGGTGAATGACTGAACAGGTGTGTAGAATGAATGGAGAGGCAGCCTATCTATAGGCCTCAGTTGTCTACCGTGGGGCACCACTAAGGAGGCGCCCGATGATAAAGTGCCCAGTATGATGAGAAACTCCAAACACAAAACCTGATTATGAGAAACAAAGCACCTAAAGAAAAAGGTAAAGATGGTGTGAGCCAAACACGAACCTCGAATTGCAATGTCCTCCAAAAGGGGTGTGAGCAACCGGTGAGGTTGGAGAGAGAAGGAAAGGGTGTCTAATGACACAAGAAGGGTTGCGAAGAGCGTGGGTGGTGGCGAATGACTGAAGAGGTGTGTAGAATGCATGGAGAGGCAGCCTATTTCTGGGCCTCAGCTATCTAGGGTGGTGCACCACTAAGTGGGCACCCACTGATAAAGTGCCCAGAATGAGGGCACCAACCCTTTTTGGGGGCTATTAGTGTGAAACCCTAACCAAGGTGGATACATGGAAGAAGTGGTTTCTCAACACCCCCTCTCAGGCCCAAAAAGAAATGAAGAAAGAGGAGTCAAGAGAGGTAAGGAGAAGATGTAGAGGATCCCGAAGATCCAAGATTTCCACCTGAAAGGTACACCATAGTAAGGAATAGTAGACAAAATGAACTATAGAACCTAACTTCACCTTGAGAGAGAAGCCGCTAGCTCCGTAACTCCATGCCGTAAGGAATCCGAAGGCCTCGTCACCAAGTCGCAGTTGAACATTCAAGGCCCCGATCTAAGTGGTACCTGAAGATCCTAGGTATCAAGAGAAGAAATGACTACTCCAAGAACCATTCCCAAAGAGTAAATGGTGGGTGAAGAACTTCATGATAAGAAGATACCCCCTTTGAGGGCAGAGATACAAGGGCCACCTCTGAAGCCATACAAGAAGTAGAAGCCCCCTCCGAAGGCATTGAATCCCCCTCAATGAGGGATAGGGAATATAAAAACTCATGAATCACTGACTCTAAATCATCTAATGATGAAGGGAGTACCGCCAGTCGTGCCAAAGAAGATATCTACGGTGTTGAAGATGTCAAAGAACTCCCAAAAATGTCAGAAGAGGAGCGCCCAGTGGTCTGTCCATCTGCCTATGGAGAAGTCATAGCATTAGAGTGTCAACTTGTAAAAGAGAGGGTAGGAGGGAGAGGAAGAGAAGGGAATCTCTGTCTCCGGTGATGCAACGAAAATGAAGGAGGAAATCAATAGATGATGCCGAAGCCGCAACCTATCTTTGCCTTCCCTGATGAACAAGGTCTATAGCTCTCTAACCTTCTGTGCTCTAATACATGTCAGAATAAGTATGCTACAATACCATGTTAGAATATGAGACGATGCAGAGAGATAATAGGGTTTGCAAGGAGAAACACAAAATGTATACAGCAAACACTGAGAGATAAGAGAAACTCAAAAACACAGGAGAACAAGATGATGAAGCACCAAATCATGCTATGTGAAGAAAAGTTGATACCGCGGAGTCGAAGCTCTAAAGATGACTGCCCTGTCTTGTCTAAATCAAGTGGCAGCACCTACAGGGAACCTGCACAATGAAGGGAGAGAAACACAATCCTTCGAGCAGTGGGCTATCAAAGTAATCACTAAAAGGTGAAGGACGACTATTGAGGGAGCGACGCGCAATCCTTAGGCAGACGCAAATCCCAAAAGCCACAAGGCTGCAAACACAAATGTATATTGGAGATGAGCTACAAACGCAAATGACACTAACACCATGTGTAGTAGACTATCACCAAGGGCAAGAATGCTAACGCCAAGCTGCAACAAGCTTGAGATTTCCAATAGACACACTTGGCTTCCAATTTTCGTGATATCCATTTCACCAAGACTTTTGACTGCACATCATGTGAGTGCACAACGGAAGAAGGAACAAGAACATAGAGAGAGGGGAGGCAACTCTACAAGGAAAGAAGAGAAGAAATATACAATGAACAAGGAAAGAATGCTAACTACAAGAAGAGGACTGATTAGCCCCTACACAAAGCCCACATCATCAATGAGGGCACCATATTAGGCTGATGATGACCGTAGCATTGGAGACAGAGGAGAAGACCAAAGTCGGAGTTCGCACCTGCAACCCGACAATGGAAGAATGATCTGCCAAGTGAGTGGGGGAGGCTATATATAGCCAACTGCCCCTAAATATGGTCAACCTGCACCTTGAGCCCAGAAAATGGGCCCACCAGCATTTAATGCTAGTCTGACTCCAGTAAATGCAATTGTAAATATTGATGTGGCAAAAAAAAATCTCAGGGCAAGTGATGGCAAACTAGTAAATGCAGAAACTAACCAAGAAATGCACACAAAAAACCTGACTGGAGGAGAAAATGTATAGAAAGGCAATGAAATGGCTGCTCGAAGAATGAGCTACATCCTCCGTCAAAACAAGTGACAAACATGTCAGAGCTCCTAAAGTCCTCATCTAACATAGACTAAGGCTCACTGCTAGGAGATGACAAGGCATGACAATCATGACTACTAACACCCTCCCTCAAATCTTGGATGTGGCAGAAGGCCAAAGAAGAAACAAATCCAAGGGTGGCAAGAGGAATCCCAATGTTGATGAATTTTGTCAATGTAGACTGCCAATGAAAAAGCTCCTCACAATCCTAGGAAACCCCCTTTGAAACACTAGGAGCCAAGGAATCCACAGCCACATCACCGAGAGTGTCCCCCCTCTAAAAGGGATGGGGGGGTACAAGGGAACCACCAGAGGAAAGGACGGGGGATGAGAAGGAACCTATGGAAGAAACGGTGCACAAGCGGGAACAAGTGCAACAATAGACAACTGCTTTGGAGGACCTTGCATAAGAGGAGGTGATTGGAACCTGTAAAGCCCACTCTCCTGCCAACCTGTCACGATAATAGCTTCTATAAAAGGATCCTCAATACAAACTGCCTACTTGGTAACGACAACCCAAACCCCAAGTACCAAGCCTAGTAAGGCCATGAACTAAGAGGAATGGAAAGCCTGAGTCTGAAACATAAAAGGCCTATGAAAGGCAGCACAATGCACGGTCGGGAAACAACAGCAAAGTGCCAAAACTAATAGGCACCGATACACCAACAATGACAAAACCTTCAAAAGGGCGTAGATCCTACAACAAATTACCTTGGGGAGTCATATGACTAGAAGTTCCACTATCAACCAACAAAGGCCTCTCAAAAGATGAGGCAACCAATTGAAGAAGGCTCCTCCAACTCAATAATATGAAGGAACGTGGACTCATGGGTAACCGCTGAAGTGGAGATAGAAGGCTTAGATGTTTTGGCTCCATCCTTTGCTCCCAGATGAAGGTGAGGGTACTTCTTCCCCTTCCCACAGTACAAGCATTTAGGCTTCTCCGAGTTGGATCAAAGCCTGAAAAAACTCTCCCGTTGTTTAGCCTTTGACTTCCCTTTCTTCTTCTTCCCCACTCCCAAACATACAACAAAAGCTTTGGTGGAGGTGGATCCATTGGTGACCTCTGTGGCTCACTCGTCATGCTCCAAAACAAGTGGGGGCAAGCTCCTCCCATAGAAGCTTTTCATGGGTCCTTGATGTAAGAAGGCAGGTGTAAACGACATCAAACTGGGAAGATGGCAACTGAGCCAAAAGAATCATGGCCATATCCTTTGAGGATATCATCTTGCCAAGGGATGCAAGCTCATCCCTCATATTATCCAACCTATGATCCTTCAAGGAAGGAGAGTCATCAACACTGAGCATCTACAATTTCTTCTCGAGAGCATCCGATGGGGAAATGTCTTCTAATGGTACAAAGAAGCTAGCTTTGTCCACAATGGGCCTTTTCGTGAAACATGGAGAGAACGGGGAGGAGAGGGATGCCATACACACGGGCTAGGTGACTTCCGTCTTCCACGATCATTGTTGCATGCTACCTCCATATGCCCTTCGTAATAATCTCACCGTGGTTTGGAGGAGTGGGGAGAATGCTTCTCATCTGTATGATCAAAGCCTCAAAACTCATTACAAGACATCTTTGATATCCTACAAGACACCCACAAGGTCCGAAATCTGCAATAGTCAGGAAAAATCAGCTACAAGCACTCTGTAGATGCCCCACCTGGCCAAGATAGTCAGTCACCTGCCCAAAAACCTGATTGCCTAGGGAAGAAGGGTTGTTGCCACCAGCCAAAAGGGGCTGCCTAATGCAGAGTAGGCTGCATTTGCCGCAAACGCAAATGCTGATGTTTATGTTTTCTACTTGGGGTGGTCACATCTACAACAATCTCCACGATGTCCTCTCGTTTAACAATGATACCATGTGAGAGTGTGCAATGGAAGAAGGAACACGAACACACACACACACACACAAAGCAACTCTACAAGGAAAGAAGAAAAGAAATCTGCACTAAACAAGGAAATAATGCCGAATACAAGAAGAGGACTGATCAGTCCCTACATGCATCTCATAGTGTCAATGAGGGCACCAAATCAAGCTGATGATAACGGTAGCACTAGAGACGGAGGAAAAGACCCAAAGTCAAAGTGTGCACCTGCAAACTGCAATGGAAGAATGATATACCAAGTCAATAGGAGAGACTATATACAGCTAACTGCCCCTAAATCTGGTCGCCTTGCACCCTAGGCCCTAAAAATGTGTCGACCAACGTTTAATGTTGGTTCAACTATATAAAATGTAGTCGCAAATGCTGATGTGGCAAAAAAAATCCCAACAGCGATGGACAAAATCCGGCAAGTAATGACAAACTAATAAATGTAGAAACTACCCAAGAAATGCACACAAAAGACCTAATTGGAGGAGAAAATGTAGAGAAAGGCAATGAAATGGCTACTCTAGAATGAGCTACATCCTCCGTCAAAACACGAGATAGACATGTCAATGTTACCTATGTTTGGGGCTCACAATTTGGTAACGGTTTGATTTTGTAGAATTACACTGATTTTGATTGGGTAGGAGACTCTGACACTCCGTATACTCATGGTGGCTATGTATTCTCTCCGAGCATTGTTTGGTCAAGCCGTAAACAAGAGACAATTGTTCCCTCATCTATTGAAGCTAAGTATCGAGCTTTATGATGGCACCACCAAGGCCATCTATCTAAGGAGCTTGCTAGCAAAGGTTCAATTCCCATGCACCATCCCAATTGTGATCTATTGCCAAAGCCAGAGTCAATAGCACTTGTTGGCAACCCTATCATTAGTGCGAAGATGAAGCATGTCAAGGTGCACTATCATTTTATCAAGCGCAAGTGGAGCTTGGTAACATTCGCCTAAAGTTCATACCATCACCAAATAATTTTGCAAATATCTTGACCAAACTAGTCAATCATTGCGTCCTTCATGTCTACTTCCACAAATTGGAGTGGGTGCTCCCTCCCCTTCGACATTGACATGATGACGAGAGGGGGTCTCCATAGCTTTTCCTTCCACCATCCAATGGTGAGAGGGAACAGCTTTTTCTCTTGGTGTTTACATGGTTTTGATCACTATTCATTCAACTATCATTTGTTTATATCGTTATGATCATGATTGTAACAAGGCGCTTGCACAAGTGAACAATTCCCCTTTCAAAGCACTGTCCAAGGGGTATCATTGCATAAGCATTTTATTTAAGCATGACATGTTGCATTACTTCTTGCATCAATCTTGCATTGATGTTGTATTTTTGTGAACGGAGCGCATTGGATAAGGAAAAACCTATATTTGTAGATGCCCATTCAAGGATGAAAAACAACTTGCATTTATACATACTATCCCTTTTTCTTCATCACAAAGTGGTCAACTTCCAATCCACCATATTCATGGCACATCATATGGTAGTCTCTTTAGCAATATGGCAACATATGGCACATGCTTCTATATTCCTTCATCATCGACACCCTAGCAAATGGTTGTGTAAGCCCATCTATTTTGCCATGTTGAAGCCAACCATCCCTTTTCCCTCCATGGGCACAAATTTATATGAAAAAACCACCCAAACAAAAGAGAGAGAAGAAAAGATAGTTCACTATGCTTTTTCATTACCTTTGTCCATTGTGGAAGGCCATTGGGCAGCCAACAAGCACCTTTGTCCGATGCCTTGCCTCTCTAGGGTGGCCCTTTGGACTCCCCCAAGAAAATAACCATAGCCTCTATAGTCTTGTAGGTTCTTGGGCAGCCATCATGCACCCCTAGACCAATGCCTTGGCTGCTTTGGGGTGGGACCTCTCAGGGTAATCTGGGTAAGCAATGCTTGCAATCTATACTAAAATGAATTGGGCTTGAGAGGATGCATTAAGCTAAAAAATGTGCATTTCAATTTAACCTTAGCTCATTTTAAACAGCCCCAAACTCAAAATGCTACAAAATTTTCATGTCCCATAAGCAACCCCCCAAACTTTGGTTGGTTCCTCATCTATAAATAGAAGGGCTACATAGCCATTCAGCTATCCTTTGTTTTGCAAATCAGACTCTCCTATTGCTTGCGCATGATTCCACTACTATTCACACCTCTTTGTCGATGGATATCTCAATATGTGATGCTGCCAGCCTACCTCCAAATGTTGACAACCTGATCAACCCTGCTTCAGCCTGCCTTTGCTGATCACAGCCACTCTTTGCGCATCCCAAGCATCCAGCACCTGCCACCTACACTCAAGGGCTGCATTTTCACTAGTTTGGGTCTGCCATCAGCTAATGTCAGCTCCCCCACTGTCGCCCAGCCTTTTTGGGGCAGCAAACAGCTGCATTTTCATCATACGACAGTTGAGCTGGTTTTACCATCACCTGAGTGCTACTCTTCTAACTGGAGGTGTTGTGTTTTCAATGTTGCAATCAATTGGAGCTGTCACACTTTGCATTTTCATCCCTATGCAGACCACCTTGTTACCTACTGCCAAATTCAGCCAGTCCGGACTTCACTATATGTATTTACAACAACTATCACTTCTTGAACCTGCTTGCTACATTTTGAGATCCATTCAGAGTACAACACACTCTTCACACCTTAGTGCTACTCTTCTAACTGGAGGTGCTGTGGTTTGAATGCTGCAGTCGACTGGAGCTGTCACACTTTGCATTTTCACCCCCACGCATACCACCCTGCTACCTACTGCCAAATTCAGCCTGTTCAGACTTCATTGTCTGCATTTACAACAGCTCATCACTTCCTGAACCTGCTTGCTACATTTTGGGATCCATTCACAGGACAACACACTCTTTAGTTCTTTATCTCTGCCCTGATCCAACCAAGACATTGAGGTTCAAGGTCATTGTACTCACAATAGCATGGCGTGTTAGATCATTCATTTACATTCTCTCTAAGTTACTCTTCACCCTTGAGTTCTACTATTTTTCATTCTCTTATTGTTGTACACTCTGAGTTTATCTTCTTTGTTCAAGTATTTCTCTACCATTTGTATGGTACATCTCTTATGTTGTATTATGGAATCCATTGCCCATTCATTCGCTGTTTGATTTCTTGTACCCTCTCTTTCTCTCTTCATTTTTCTTAGTATTCAACAATTGTGAAAATTTGTGATTCTTTTTCTTCCATTGCTCATTTCACACTGCTCAGGTCATGAATAGCACCAAGGTCTAGTCACAAGGTTGGGGGGCTTGTTGCCAACTGATGACAAAAATATGACAATGTAAAACACAGGCAGTCATGTCTAGCACAGTAGTATGATAGCAAGATGGGGAAGGAGATATATCTGCTGCAGCAAACACGCTGCTGGCAAGAGAGGAGGAAGGCTGAAAGAGGGCTGGTGCTATTGTTTGATGAAGAGATATGGAAATGACACCATGTTAGGGGTGCAATAGAAGAGGATGAACACAAGCATAAAGAGAACAATGAAGGCAAAGAGTGAAGACAATGGGAAACTCAACTGTATGATAAGAAGTTGGCACACTGCTCATCCCCAACATGTGTTACAAATGTAGCTACACTGTGGTGTTAAGAGTGCAACGAATGCGGAAGTGTATGACCGGACTGCAAGAAAATGAACATGAGAGAAGAGGGAGAGAGAAAAAAGACACTAGAACACAAAAATCTACAGTAGATGAATGCTGAAATAAAAAAGGCAGATGTTTACATGGGCTGTCGAATGTATCTCAGCAAGCCGATCTCCCTCTACACCTGAAATGACAACTGAATGATGACCGGGCAGGTTGCCTATAAATAGGCATGAAAAATAGCATTAAAATAATCAGGTCGGCCAGTAAAAATTGGCCAACTGCTACCCAAATAGCAATTGCTGAATACAATAATGCCTAAAATGTTGTTCGGTAAAAGCAACTACCAGATGGCAACTTGCACAGGCTATTTCGCATACCCAACTGCCCGGTAATGCTGGAAATGACTTATAAACTGCATAGATCTGTCTGACCAAAAAATAAGGAAATGTGTAACTATGCGCAAGAGTACTAAACATACAACAGCAAACTGCCAATGCCTATCCAAGGGATGAATAAATCTCTAACATATCCTTGTTTTGGATTGGTCCTTGGATATCGACGATCCCAAGGGGTGATCACTTTACCATGGGGATCAAAAGCAAGCCGCGCTAGAGGGTCCTGCGAATGGTTAGCAAAGGGCTTCGGAGCAAAGGATTTTCAAGGGTTCATCGAGATTGCGGCATTAGCAATAGATACCGATTATGTATTTATCTTTGTGACACACATAAGTACGTAAGGGGTCTTGTGAAGTGCTCGGCATAGCTGTTGCAAAGCACACATCATAATTTTTCACTCTTTTGGCATGGACATCAACCCAATCCTGGTTAGGGGAATCCAAATGTTGCATAGGTTGTTCCCTTGTATCCAAAATAGGGTGCATTGTTGGTTGGACCAAGTTTAATCCAAATTGAATAGAAGTTTCATGCTCGAAATCCTCATTTTTTTTGCAGGTCTTCTAATCTAATCTCATAATATATTACAACTTGCATAGGAGCGAGCCTGGATGTCACCTAGGCTATAGGTTAGTCACAGCAAATGAGAATAGAAGAGATTAGCAGCAGATAGTGTAAATAGCAAAAATCAGCACCACAGGACCTAACATGGACATTTGATAACATGTCAAAAGTGGGTGCAGCAATGGCAGCATGAGAATCTGTCATAGTAGATTACACAACACAAGAGGAGAAAAGAGGAACACTTTGAATAAAGAAGAACACTGCAAAGAGAACTCAAAAGAAAAGAGATGCTCTAGAAATGGAATCCACATACGAAGACAAGAGAATCCAGAAATAACTGTGAGTCACCAGCTGTGTGGGCATTGGCATCGGCTCCCTCTCTCCAACAAAACCTATTGTAGGAGTCTGCAAAATGAAGGGATTGGAGGAGGAAGCCATCAATCCTATATATAGAACAAGAACATGAACTGGTCAGCCAGCATCTGGGGCCATAAATACATCAGGTCAGCTAGTAAAATGATGACCGAGCAGCCATAAACTCACACCGCAAATGCATCACGAAGAAAAAGAAATGTGCCCAACCCACTGGGACATGCACAAACTCACACATGAACTGATAATATCCACTTATAGTTTGTGCAGCCACCAAGGCAGCATGGGCAGTCACCTAGGCAGCATAGGCACCAGCAGGGCCGTACAGGCAGTTGGACCTGCCACATAACAAGTTGGCCAAATTTCGGCAGCGATCAACTACAATTAATGCAGGCTAACTGCATATTTTTGTGCTTTTCTTTTCTTCTATTAATAGCAAGCTGCCCCCAATCTCCAATGACTTGTTTTTTGTGTAGATAGAGAGATCTTTGGCTGTACATACTCTCACAGCCCATTGTACATAGTGCCTTGTGTATTCAACATTCAGATTTCTGCAGTCTTCAGCATTCTATTGTCTCTTTCTCTAACTCTCCTCTCTCCGTGTTCACTGTTTTTTGTCGGTCCAATCATAGGCTTCCACATCACAGCACATTGACATTATGGACCATGGTTAATGCATAGCAAGAACACCAACAACAGAGGGTTAAACCCCAATATCTGCCCCACCCAATCTAGAGTACTAGGGCCACCATGGATAGAGTAACAAAGTTATGCAAAGCTAGGAGCCCCTGTCCCTATACCAAGCAACATCCATGAGACTATCTAAGGACATGCTATCGTCTCTCACCACCATCAAACATTCCTTGATGAGATTCACTTTATCAAACTCTGTCGTAGAGAAGTAGATATTCGTCCAGCATATCACCCTTTGATGTAAATTATAGGATGATAGGAAACCGAAGAGCTCAGAGGTCTGATATACATAGATGGAATTGTCTTTTCTTTTTTAATCCATGATGAGGCATTTCATGGATCAGTTGTACTCGCCATTTTTGGTCTCATTGGTCACTTTGGCCTCTAGTAGATGCTAACCTGACTCTCCGTTTCCTTTTCTCATTCTACAATACAATATTTGGCATACTAACCATCTCGAGAGTACCACCCGTGTTGCGGAAGCCAAAAGTTCATGGTAATACAGTATAAGCAAGCTCAAGCCGTCACTTATTTTGAGAAAAATGCAAACTTACTTAGTCATTTAATTCAAGGTAGTAGTTTTTTGAGAGAGCTTACCCACTAGAAGGATCACTACTCCTTTGCCATGTATCCTTGCAAAACTCCTTCCCACTTCCATCAACTGCGGACAACTACAAAGAAACCCGTTTGAAATTAACGAAATGCGGCACAAGTACTGCGATATCGAGGGTTATGCCAGTGCCTACCTGTTCACATATAGAGTCTTGTGTTGTAAGAAGAAACTGCTCAAAGACCTCCTTGGAGAAACCGAGAGGTGGTGAAGAGCAGCATCGAAAAGACGAAACATGCTGTCGTGTTGAGCGGCAACGCCCTCCAACAGAAAAATAAGAAGGCGCACCCAAAACCACCAGCATGGCTAGCCTATCTATCCGGAAGCCAGAGTGTAAGGCAATTGGTAGAGTCGTCGAGACTACACACTCAGTGTCAGACGCCCAAGTTCTCACCAGAGCGTGGGCGTCCACTTACTGGCGAGAGTGTGCTATGGCCAAGCCCACGTAATATATTGACACACCAAAAGGGCACATTTTATAAATAACTAGGTTGACACATGTAACTCAATAAAGGAATACTAGGCGCTCCACGCCTAGACTCGCCGGGCGCGATTTTTGCAGGAGGGGGGGGGGGGGGGGGGAGGAGGGAGGGTGCTGGACGTGTGGCACCACGTCCAGCACCCGCCCTCATGTTCTCCTTTTCTTTTTGTGGGGGAGGTGGGGGGCTACCACGTGGCACCCGTCCCCCACCTCTCCTTAACTAATAGTATAGATAAAGTTCTATATGCAGTTTTTGCCATCTATTTGCATAAAATTTTGATTACATGTTTCTCAGCATTCTTTCTTTGGTTAGTTTGGTATTAGCTTTGGGCTCTTTTGATGAAGAAACCACACGAATCTTTGTTTGGAGAACTGTGTCTCCAAAATTTGTCGTTTATAGGCTTTGATTGAAGGTCTTGAATAAATGGATTTGCCTACGTGCAAGGATGATGATTTTTTTCTTCTTAATAATAATTCTAATAATAAGATAAATAAATGAAATCAATAAAGAATAACAGTACTTCAAAAACTTTTAAAAAACTAAATGAAATGAGAAAACATGATATATAGCATGTCGAAGAGTTGGCACAAATCTCTTCACAATTAAATAATTATGGGAGAAGGTGCCATTCCCCCCTCCATTCAAAATATCCAATTTGTTGAAGTTTTATATTTTTATTTTTTTCAGTACGTTGGAAAGTTTGTTACACTTTCGTTTTGGCCATACATTCAAAAGATTGTTTTCATTCATTTTCATTTCACTACTATTTAACTATTAACATAAGTCTATCTACTAATACTACAACTATTAATTGCATACTAACTATTACAAATACTATTGATATGACAAAAGTGTATCTAATTTAATAATTACACTAGAACTATTAAAATTACTAACAAAAAATAAATAAATAATCATGTTGACTAATTATAGTAAACTAATCTTGACAAACTAACTATTCTAAGGATGGACGAAATGATCTTGACTAATTATAATAAACTAAAAAAACGAAAGACAAAATTATTTAAACTAATCCTAAAAAGAACAAATAACGAAGATTTGAATCTAACATTTTGTCTTGAATGTATGCGTCTCCACACACTCTTGTATGACCTTCCTCTCTCCTCAAATAAGAGACGAATTTCGTAATGAAGAGGATGACCCATATTACTTAACTCTCCCCCTTTTATATAGGCTCAAAGCTTTCCAATTTCAAAGCTTTTCTTTAAGCTTTTTAAAGCTTTTGTAATTTACAAACTTGAAAAGTCTAAAAGCTTTCAAACATTTAAGCTTTTCTTGAAAAGTATTTTTTCAATTTTGGGTGTATGCTTATTTTTTTACTCAGAAAATTAACAAATAATAATAATTACAAAACACCACATGCACTTTTAATAATAATATTATTTATTTTGCTTTTTCGAAGTTAATAAAGAAAAGTCAAATCAGGTTGAATTTCTAGAAGATTGGCTTAAATTTTGATACGATAAGATTTTTATTTTGGAGACTCTTAATTCTAAAAAATTCGAACTTTTTCTTTTTGTTGTTTGCCTATTCACAAAATTGAAAAGAACACACACACACACACAGAGTTTTATCAAACGCCTGCAGTGTTCCCACTACATGTTGATACTCCTCATTTTCCTTTGTTTAGGAGATAGATAAATCTAAACAAACATGTTTCTCTCTCTCTCTCAAAGAACTTTAACTTAATTAATATTAAAACAATTACCACACGAATCGACAAAGATGGATCCATGGAGAGAGAGAGAGATTTATGTTGTAGTAGATAATTACAAGTTTTATCATTTTTTAACATTACTCTATATGATTATTTATAAATTCTATTGAGTTAAGGTTTTATTTTGTGTGTGTGTGTGAAATATAAAATATCTAAGAATTTATTAAACATCATTATATAGTGTTTTTATTGGATATTTAAAAATTTAGATTTTATTTGATGTTATAATAACATTATTATAGAATGTTGAATAAGACGTTTACTTTTTAGCTAAACACTAATTATATATGTATATGTGTTAATTCAACATTTAATATACTATATTTTTATATCATAAAAATGTTGAAGTTTGTATTTAATATTTTTAATAAAGCTATTGTAGAATGTTTGATAAGATGTTTAATTTGTATTGAGTGTTAGATTAATTTGTATGATTTCTTTTTTTTAATTGTAAATTTTATTTAAGTCTCAATTAAATGTCATTGTACAATGTGTTTATTGTATAATTAAGAAGTTTTATTTTTTGAGTTAGTGTTTTTAACAAGGTTGTTGTAGAATTTTTAGTAAATATTTTTAATAACATTGTTGATAACAACATTTATTCTATTATGGTATAGATATAAATGCTTTATATAATCTTTAACATTTTAAATAGACATTATAAACACTGAGTATTCTTAATGTCTAATGCTCTTTAATGTATTGTGTTTTATATAAAGCTTTACATATAGATAGGGTATATTATTCATGTGTAACATTTTATAATACAAGACATTTATATAAAATTACATATATTTTTTATAAATATAATAATATAGAACTTTTTGTGTTTATATATTATCACATTATTGAAATTACACAAAGCATTCATGTTTTCGTATTAAAATATTAGTATTTATTAATTTCATAACCTTAATGAGTTTATAGTATTTGATAATCAAATATATAGATTATAAATGCTATAATAAGAATTATAAATACTATTATAATATTTATAGTATTGATCAATAGTAACTTAAGTTATTTGTAATACAATTATCAATGTTTTATATTTTTAATATGATAATAACATAATATCAAAAATAAAAAGTGTAATTTATAAATATGAAACATACTATAATGTGAATGTTTTGTTTTAGCATGAAACACGATATTACTAAATTAGTTAGTTTACACTCATTTGTTGATTAGCCCAATGGTTTTTCAAAACATGGTCTTTATTATAGTTCACTCTATTGATATATTCAACTATTCTCTTACCAATCAACATAGGAGTTTTCACAATCAAACTGAATTTAGCTCTAGACCTTTCTTCTTGGTGTATGAAAAGATAAACTTGCAATCCTAATGAAGTTCTACATATAGAGCTAGGGAATGAAAGAAACAATGAGAGTTGGAGTCTATGCATAATTGCTAGTTTCTAATGAACACAATAAGTGAAAATTGTCATACCTATATACTAAAATTATAAAAAGGACAAAAAACATATTACTTGGATCAAGCTATTAAAAGCCCTCTTGAAATATCTACAATGTCTATATGGAAAATCACTTGCCTATTGTTTGGTTTGAGTTGTTAAAAATATATGTAGCATGAAGTTTATTTATTTTTAAACTTCAGGTCTTAATGTGCAATTAAATGCAAATTTGAGATAACACATATAATATTTGATTTATATAAAGGCAAGACCATATTCATTATACAATGGACTTGTTTTAATTGGCTCCACATGTAAAATTTGCACTCTTGTCTATCATTTTATAAAGTGGAGAGGGGAGACTCAAGCGGAGAGTTTTCCAATTTAGTATATACACAACACATTGCCTACTCTTCAATATTTTATAAGTGGGTAGGGGAGACTTGAGCGAGAAGTTTGCCAATTTAGTAGACATACAACACATTGCTTACTTTTCAATGCATAAAGGAGACAGACATCTAGCCCTTTAATGAATACTTTGATTAGTTGACAATATACAAAATGGGCATTCGTTGCTTTGTGTATAATGAGCTCAAGTATCTATCCATATTTGGCACTAAAGGGGCCAACAAAGTGTCATCTAACTCTCCCTTTTTATATCTTTCTTTCCCAAGTGAGTTTTATACATTTTCTAAACAATCAAATTGTATACATCATATATTAGATTAGAGCTTTCCTTAAAAGCTTAAAACCAATGTTTAAAACTTAACATTTCTATTTGAACCTTCTCAGCAGAGCCATTATCTCTCTACTAATTTTGCCACTACAAATAATCTCAACCTTGATCTTGATACCTTTGCCTATTGTGTCTTGATTGCAGTTGATCCAAATAGCTTTAAGAACCATTGCCCTAATGATATTCCACAGTCTCAATGATTCTTCATCCAACTTTCCTTTCGTCTCCAACAAGGAAGGTCTTCATCCTAACACTTTTTTTTAGTCCTACCCCTCCAACCCAAGACAATCTTCTTCTAGATTACTTGTGTAGTAATACAATGTTGTAGCACATGTGGGATCGACTCCCTTACCTTAAAGCACATTTTTGTACCATAGTTATGTGGTTCTACATTTCATCAATCTATCTTTGGTGCTCAATTTCTTTGCAGAATATTTTCCATAGGAAGGTATTCAATTTGTTTGCCCTACACATTCTAACCTGCCATGCCTTCTAGTGTTCATGGGGAAAGTGAATTTTCCAAGCTTCTTAAACTTTGATGAAATTGACATCTTTGCTTATTTCAAAATCCCTCCTCCACTTGGCTTGTAGTGCAAAATTCCCTTGTTTGTCCTAAAAATCTTGCAAGGGTTCCTCCTACTATGAACCTTAGCAATAGGCCAAATCTCCTTTTTTGAGGAGAAACATTCCAAGCCACTTTGCCTCCTCCTCAAATAATCCAAACTTTTGTTGAATCTCTATAGGTTTAGCAAGATCACCCATTCTATCGTCCCACACATCAATCCATCTCTTCATCACCTTCTTACACAACCTTCTACACTTCTTCTAGTTTGCTAATCCTTAAGCCTAAAACAAAGCAAACCAATTCATAAAACTTTAGCAATGTGCCAATATTTGATATAGAAGCTTCCAATGCATTGAAATTGTAATATGCAAACATTTGGGCACAAAAGGAGTAAGTTATGTTCTTGTAATAAACATTCAACATTGTAAGGGGCGTCCATTATGATTAGGAGCTTATTAGTTGACTTTGGGATGAGCTTTTCCAGATTGAGTGCTGCTCATGCAAGATCGAGGCATCTGTGTAAGAAATTGCAGACATTGTGTGCATTTGAATTGGGGATTTCACCAAATTTACTGAAATTTTACTCATCCGAGTGAAATTTCTCAACGTTGGACCCATAAAATCTGGGACTTTTGTTGTATTGGTAAAATTTTGGTCAGCTGAGTTAGATTGGCTGACATTGTTGCACAATTGGACCTGAGAAATTTGGGGCTTTTGCAAAATTTTGTGAAATTTTGCTAAATTTGCCCATTTTATTGGTGCGCAGATCGGATGTTGTACGCTCGCATAGTGAATGCTGGAAGGTCCCCAAGAACAATAGAACTCTACTTTTTGCACAAATTACAAGGTAAAAAGCATGAACGACAAGAGCAAGAGACCAATTGGGTGCAATCTCCCCCCATGCCTTGTGTGAGCGCTCCACAAAGCATGTATTTTATGTATTATTCATCTTCAAGCTCAAAATAATAGCCCAAATTACAAAATAGCAAGCTTTTAGCTTTTGAGTTTGCTTTAACACAAAATAGAAATAAAGCTAGTAGGCAGTGCCCAAAGAGTTTGGCATGCCCAATACAATGTTCAAGTAGAAATAACATAATCGTGCGTCCATGTGCATACAAAATAATAATAAATAATCGATGCCTCAATAAATAGGCATGACAAAATATAGGCGTGGCGCCTATCAAAATATAATCCATAAATCGAATACTCGCTATCCACCAATGCTTTCCTCCGCCACTGCTGCTATCTCTACACATCAACTGAAGCATTCACAATCGTTAGTAAAATAATACAATTAAACCGACAAAAGTGAATACCTAGCAGTCTTTAGCTATATAAATAAATCAACTGGTTAGAAATAAATCCTAACCTTAATTTATTACGAGTGCGCACTCTAAACTCATAAACATTTATTAATTTAATATGCATTTTGCAGAATCACCCGCTATGGAATCACCCATGTACACACTAAATTAATGAAATGCCCGAAAAGGACAGGTGTTCCCATCAACTTCTCGCACAAAGAATCCACTTTGTGTATGAGCCCCGGTCATCAAAGTTTACGGAATCCACCGTAAAACCTCACGGAATCCACCGTGGCATAGAATCCACCGTGAAATATGCCTCCTGGCATCATACCCCCGGGGTGGGATAGCAATTGATCTCAATCGCTATTAGCTCAATGTGGAGCTAACAGAGTGGGGAAAGCATTTAAGTCTCTAGAGTGCATCCATTGTGCTTCTTCTACAGGATGGTTCTTAAATTTAACTAGATATCTGGAATATCTTCGACCAGTTCTAGTGGTCATAAAGTCAGTATCTATGATAGCTTCTGGTTCAAGTATTTCAGTCTCTTCCTCTAACAAAGGTGGGTTTTCATAAACAGGGTGTACAGGTAATTGGCCTCTAAATGGTCTTAGTAAACTAATGTGAAATGTGTTGTGAATTTTCCAGTGAGGTGGTAATTCTAACTTGAATGCATTGTCGTTAATTTTATGAATGATCCTAAATGGTCCATAGAATCTAGGGGATAATTTCACAATTGAACCAAACATAGTCATCAACTTTAAAATTCATTGCTTGTCTTTTCTTGTTGGCTTGTTTGGTATATGATTACTTGGCTTTAGCAATCATGTCTTTAACCTCATCAAAAATAGTATTATGCATACTAGCAATATCATCAGCACTCTGAATTCTATTTGACAAAGATGCAACAGGTGTAGATAATCTATATCCATAAATCACTTCAAACGGTGCTTTCTTTGTAGATGTGTGTGGTGTATTGTTATATGCAAACTGTAATAAATGCAAATGTGTGTCCCATGTCTGAGGTTTAGAGATAGTATATGCACGTAAAAGATCTAGAATTGTGCTGTTAGTGGCTTCTGTTTGTCCATTAGTTTCAGGATGAAATGCAGATGAGAAATCAATCTTTGTGCCTAGGTTAGCAAACAAAGTAATCCAAAAGTTGTTAAAAATCTAGAATCACGATCTGAAATAATAACTTTTGGCAATCCATGGTCAGTGAAAACAATTTTCAAAAACAGTTGTGCTGCTTGTGATGCTATTAAAGTTTTCTTACATGGAATGAAATATGCTTGTTTACTAAATCTATCTACTACTGTCCAAATCATATTATGGTTAGATTTAGTATCAGGTAAGCCAGTAATAAAATCCATAGAATTTTGTTCCCAAGGTTTAGATGGAATAGACAAAGGCATAAGTAATCCATACTGTTTACCATGATGTCTCTTAACTCTTTGACAAATCAAACATTCAGAAACAAAGTTAGATACATTAGTGTCCATATGCGGCCAATAAAAATCTTCAGTTAATGTACGTAGATATGATACCTCTATGACCTTGATATGGGGGACAATGAATTTCATTCAAAACAAAAGATCTGAATGGAATTGTAACACACAATCTCTTTTCATAAAGCATAAATCCATCATTATATGACAATGAATCAATAGGAATCAAATTATTTTGAACTAATTTATTCCAATCAGCATGAAAAGTAATATCCTGATGATAAGTATCTTTCATAGCAATTAAAGAATCAAAAGATATAACAGAAATATTATGAATGGCAGGTCTTCTACTTAATGCATCAGCCATTATTTTTTCTTTGCCGGGTTGGTATTGAATGATATGATGAAAACTTTGAATAAAGGATGCCCATTTGATATGTCGGTCAGAGATTTGGGGTTGGCTAAGTACATGTCTAATACTTTGCTGATCGGTCTTAATCATAAATTCTGAACCCATTAAGTAGTGTTTCCACTGTCTTAATGCTTGTACAACTGCTAATAGTTCTTTGTCATATGTGGAATATTTTAGTTCAGAGGGTTTCAGCTTACAACTAGAATAGGCTATGGGATGGTTATCCTGCATAAGTACAGCTTCTATTCCTGATCCACTAGCATCGATCACTACTAGAAAGAATGGTCTATTAAAATCAAGCAACTGTAGGAGAGGGGCATGGGTTAATGCATGTTTCAATAAGTCAAAGGATTTCTGTTGATTTTCGGACCAATGATAGACAATTCCTTTCTTCAGAAGTTTGGTTAATGGTAAAGCAAGTAATGAAAAATTACGTACAAACTTCCTATAGAAACTAGCAAGACCAAGGAATGAGCGTAACTCATGCACGTTTTTAGGTACATGCCAATTCAATATTGCATCTATTTTCTTAGGGTCAACTTTAATTCCATCAGATGATACAATATGACCTAAATACTCAATTTCTGTTTTAAAGAATTCACTCTTTTCAGGATTTGCATACAATTGATTATCTTTTAATAACTGGAAAACCAATGACAAATGCTCATAATGTTCTTTCTCATTTTGACTAAACACCAAAATATCATCAAAGAAGACAATTACACAATACCGATATTTAAAAAATATACGGTTCATCATTCTACTAAACGTAGCAGGTGCATTAGTCAATCCAAATGGCATGACTAAAAATTCGTAATGACCAAACTGTGTCCTAAATGCAGTCTTGAATATGTCTGACTTATCTAGTCTCACCTGATGATAACCAGACTTAAGGTCTATTTTACTAAATATAGCAGATCCTTGCAGTTTGTCCATAAGGTCATCAACTCTAGGAATGGGATACCTATTCTTTACAGTGATCTTATTTAAAGCTCGATAGTCAATGCACATACGATAGGTATTATTCTTTTTCTTGACTAACAGAACAGGTGCATCAAATGGAGAACTACTAGGTCTAATCAATCCTCTATTTAGTAATTCCTCAACTTGACTTTGAATTTATTTTTGCTCTATCTGGTTATGCCTATATGGTGCTTTGCAAGGTGGTTGTGTGCCAGGAATCAAATCTATCTTATGGTCTTCTGGTCGTGAAGGAGGTAAACTAGGTGGTAGGTCTTCGGCAAAACAGTCTTTAAAATGTGCAAGAAATTCTTTATGCCTAGGGTGCATATGATTATCTTTTACTTGCAGTTCATTCACCCAAATGAGATAGGATTTACTACTCTTGTGTAATGCACGTTTAGCTTGAGTATGCGAAAGCAGTGGAAAAACATTAGATGCATGCATACCATATAATGTAATAGATTTTCCTTGAAAATTAATATTCATTGAATGTGTGGAATAATCTATATCTGGGTTATGCTGATGATGCTAAGGCATACCTAAAATAATGTCACTCGACTGTAATGGAACAACTAGGAAATTTCTTCTTTCAGTGTATTGACCAATTTGAATCTCTAAGTCATGCACTTTCTGTGTACCATTATACCTAGTGCCAAAGAATGCTGCTTTGATGCGATAATGCGTAGGTACAGTTTGTAACTTCAATTCCTTTACTAATTTTGCTGAAATAAAATCATGAGTGCTACTGTCATCATGCAAAATAATCTTTTCCTTTCCATGCACCAAACATTTCATAGTCAATAAAGAATGTGGAGTTGGCATACCTGGTAAAGTATCCGAAGGAGTAGTAGTGTCGTCCTCATCTTCTGTGAAATCAGGCATATCTTCATGTTCGTCTTCATCCATTGCTTCAAGGTAGTTGATATGGGCAGGTGGCTTCTTCGAATGACAATTTGCTGCTAGATGTCCAGGCTGGTGGCATTTATAGCATACTATTGGCTTGGCTTTGGTTACATTGTTTGCAATGGCGGGAAGTCTAGGGACATTAGGGTTTGGCTGTGGAATAGGCTTAGGATTTTGATTAACATTAGATGGTAATGCAGGTGGTTTTGCCCAATTTTTACGAAAAGATGATGAAGTGAAATGACCTGGATTAAATCTTCTAAAGTTGGAATTAAATTGCTTAGATCCATAGTTACCATTGGCTTGGAATTGCTGTGGACGTCTGTCTCTACCTCGTAGCTTGTCTTCAGTGTCGTGAGCTAGTGAAATGGCGTCTTCAAGAGTAGCAGGCTTGAACATGTTAACTTCAGCATAGTAATGCCCAAGGAGTCCAGACATATACTTGCGCTTATGTGTCGCTTCAGGTACGTCTTCAAGCATGCGTAACTGGAGTAGTGCATTCCACAAACGCTCTGTATACTGAGGAATAGGTTCACGATCCCGTTGCTGAAGAAGATCCCATTGCTTAATAGCTTTCTCATGAAATTGTGGAGGAAGGAAATTCTGCATGAACTTCTTCTTGAAATTCTCCCAGGTAGCGGGACAATCTATACGCTTGCGTACAACAGTCCACCAAAGAGATGCTCTGTCCACTAAATGATTAGTGACACACGATTTTATCTTTTTTTGCATAGGTTTCCTCATGGAAATAGTCATCAAACTGGCTAATGAATGCTAGAACAGTTTTTCCCTCTCGTATGCCATTGAAAGTACGGAATTTGAAACTTCTTTTACTTATCTTTGATTCCTTGCAGATGGTTTGAGCTTCGAGAGTTGCGTCGATGGTACGTTGGATAAGATCTTCAGCTTGAGGTTCTTCTTTGTCAGTAGACGCTCTTTGTAAATTTTCCAGTTGAACTTGCAATGCTTGCCTAGCCCTTCGTTCTTCATCCAATTGCATCATAATTAGATCCAACTTTTGCTCCATCGTAGGTTCAGGTAGGTCGCCTTCAGCCATAAGATCATCCATATGTGGTTCCGTCATCCTGCAAAACTCAAAAGACCTTTCTCACTCAAAATCAAGTTAGCGGGATGAGCGTAGCTCAAGTTCGGGAATACAAGGCTTATGTGTTTTTGGGTATAGCTTTCACAATCTTCGAAAAATATGCGTTTTATCCTTCTTCGTATGCTGAAAATGCTTCAGCAAACCTGCGTATGGGTAGAGTACCTTCCAATGAACAACTTTGCAGTTCGGAGTTTCTGCGCAGGAACAGCCCTTCTAGGAGTTTTGAGCACAAGTCAGTTCTGACTCCAGTTGACTTGTCTGACTTGCAGACTTATGTGACTTGCAGAGTTGCAAAGTTGCAGAACTTAGTCGATTTATGGAACTTGCAGGATTTAGACTTGAGAAACTTGGTGAACTTGACTGGTTGGGTGTGACCTAGAGTTTGGAATGACTTGATTGATTAAGGAGCTTAAGTAATTAAGCTTGGGGGGCTTAAGAATCAGCAAATGACGCAATTCATGGGGGGGGGGGGGGGTGTTTTTGCTGCCGACAGAAAATTCGGAGATCTCCTCTTGTCCTGACGTGACGAATTTGAAGCTTTTAAGCTTCTTAAAGCTTATAAGCTTTAATACTAGGCTTATTAAAAGACAAAGCTTTTAAGCTTATGAGCTATGGAGTTTTATCTCACTGGTTTTTGACGACTTGTATGTGAGGATGTAGGAGTGGTCCTTCGCCTCTGCAGACCGATCCTTCGCGATCCAATGATGGAAACAGGGGTTCTTGATCGCTAGAAGTCTGCTTGTATCGATGGTTCGCGACGAGATTGACCGTAGAGCCCGATCGTTCCAGGAGCTCCGCCTTCGCACGAGATGGGTAGCGATTGGAAGCTCTTGATCTCAGCTTCACTTTGATACCACTGGTGCGCAGATCGGATGTTGTACGCTCGCGTAGTGAATGCCGGAAGGTCCCCAAGAACAATAGAACTCTACTTTTTGCACAAATTACAAGGTAAAAAGCATGAACGACAAGAGCAAGAGACCAATTGGGTACAATCTCCCCCCATGCCTTGTGTGAGCGCTCCACAAAGCATGTATTTTATGTATTATTCATCTTCAAGCTCAAAATAATAGCCCAAATTACAAAATAGCAAGCTTTTAGCTTTTGAGTTTGCTTTAACACAAAATAGGAATAAAGCTAGTAGGTAGTGCCCAAAGAGTCTGGCATGCCCAATACAATGTCCAAGTAGAAATAACATAATCGTGCGTCCATGTGCATACAAAATAATAATAAATAATCGATGCCTCAATAAATAGGCATGACAAAATATAGGCGTGGCGCCTATCAAAATATAATCCATAAATCGAATACTCGCTATCCTCCAATGCTTTCCTCTGCCACTGCTGCTATCTCTACACATCAACTGAAGCATTCACAATCGTTAGTAAAATAATACAATTAAACCGACAAAAGTGAATACCTAGCAGTCTTCAGCTACATAAATAAATCAACTGGTTAGAAATAAATCCTAACCTTAATTTATTACGAGTGCGCACTCTAAACTCATAAACGTTTATTAATTTAATATGCATTTTGCGGAATCACCCGCTATGGAATCACCCATGTACACACTAAATTAATGAAACGCCCGAAAAGGACAGGCGTCCCCATCAACTTCTCGCACAAAGAATCCACTTTGTGTATGAGCCCCGGTCATCAAAGTTTACGGAATCCACCGTAAAACCTCACGGAATCCATCGTGGCACGGAATCCACCGTGAAATATGCCTCCTGGCATCATTTATGCTTTCAGGAATATATATTAATGCAATCGAGGCAGATTGGTCATCAGTAAAATTTTGGGGTTTTTATTGAAATCTATGGATTTTGGCAAAGTTAATGCGTGAAATGCACTTTAGGAATATTTCTGAAGCAATCTTGTTGCCATAAGCAGAGTGATTTGAGCATTTTTATCTCCCACTTGTGCAATTTTGGAGAAATTGTAGAGAATTCTTGGTGTTTTGGGGTATCACAAGTTGATACGAGCACATATGTATGTAGTACACATGTTGGGCAGCTCCCATTGAGTTGATGTATTGCTGAATATTCATGTTGTAGCAGTTTTAGTAATCATTTGCAGATTTGGGATTGGTGCAGATGTATTTTTGGTGATATTGCTGAAGTGGGAGTTATCTGGCAGTGATGTATGCATTTATTATATGCAAAAATTGCAGTCATACTGTTGAAAGTCATTCATTCTACTACTGTACATGTGTAAAAAGTACATGGCGCAACGAACAGAATCTGAGAAAGAGATAGAGATAGAGAGTACACAACAGATAAGAGGAGAATTAGAAAATTTCTTTAGCTCCAAACAACTAATACAGAGATGGCTTTGTCCACTCGTGCACTTTCACAGTGAAGCTTAGATGGTGATCTAGACAGAAGATAGGTGAAGAGCTTAAGGCTAGCTAGAACAACTCTGACTGGGTGAAAGATAGATGATCGATGGCTATGAAGGGGTTTAGATTTTATAGCCTGTGAAGGCGGTTAGGTCAGCATGACCAATCTACCATATGAGCCTCCACTAGTTGGTCAGGGAATATTCCCTTTACCTGAATATTCCTTTATCGTCGGGCCGAGGGCACTACCCCCGGACCCTTGCCAGGGGGGCCAGTGCCAGGGGCTGCTTCCGCTGCCCCTAGACCCCAAAATAGGGGCCCCTTTTAACTCCCTTACCCCGCAACTCGATGCAATCTGCCTCGAGTTGCTACCAACTTAACTACTCAATCCAACCCAAAGATTAGACCCACAATGGTCACCTTTTTGCCATCTGGTCACATAGACCTCATCTAATATACAAGTCAAGACTCAACCAATGTCCGGGCTCACTTTTGGCTTCTCCTCATAATGGGGGCCTTACAACTTTGAGCACCATGGATCATTGGTGGAACCTTATGAGGGTGGGGCATTGAGCATATCTAACAACATGTACTTGGACTAAATCTTGCTATTATTTGCCAAAAAATTGGGTTGAAATTGGCTGAATATTCAACTCATTTTTGTTGTCATAAATTGCAGCATTGAATTTCTAGTGTATTGCTGAAAAAACAAGTAATTTTCATTACAGCAACCACAATCGAGATCCTTGACTCTTAGACTGGTTTAGTGATTGCTCATAGTGAGGGCATCCCAAGCCAATCTTTCATCCCACAACACTGTACATGTTGCATGCAAGGAATCCTTTCCATCAAGGGTCATGTTGAAGTCCCCAATCATCAATGCGGTGTCTTTTGTGCAACATTGTGCGATTTCCTTCCATTTTCTAGGTCATCCTAGAGTTGTGTTTAGGGTATAAACTAATATGATTTAAACCTTCTCGAGCACATTTGTAGGGACCCAATGACCACAACACGCTCTTTGTCATTGCATCTCATCTCAAGTTTGAGTATATCTTTAGCTAGGATGATAGGGCCACCTTTTCCCCTTTGATCAGTGGACATCATGCATACATATCCCATGCATCTTTGGCTTTCCAACCATACTCTCAAATTTTTATTTCTTGTAAGGCCATCACATCTAGTTTTTGAGTTCATAATATTCTTTTGCAAACTACCCTTCTTCCTTCAGTGCACAACCCTCTCACATTCCATATGATTATAGATATCTTGTTACTACAGCTCATAGTATATGCTATGGTCCCCATTCATAACATCATCCCCATCCAATATAGCATATAGCTTTCTATCAACGAGCGGAAGGTCAAGCTTGCTTTTGAAGGGAGGATTGTTTCTTGTAATCGTTATATGCTTTTTGCCAAATAAGGGGATATTCTCCTTCCCTTTCCACCCATCCTAGGCTCCCTTATTGATCTGCTTTTACTTGTCCTTTTCGTCTTTTTTCTACTCCTTAAATGCTGCATTGTTCTATACATACTTGCCCAATATTGTCTCTTTCACCACTTCCTTCTTTTTAACATTTGCTTAATTTGGTTGGCTATATGCATTCCCCTTATCCCCTTGTTTAGGGACATCCTTTGCAAAATGTCATGTCTCACGGTAGTGATAACAAGAATCAAGGGGGGACAAAAAAGAAACACATTTCAATAGTGGCTTCTAGCCCATGCCAATCAAACACTTCAAGAAACTCTAGAGCATCCAAACACTAATCCCATAGAATATAAGACTTCTTCTTTGACCTAAGTATGCCATTAATAGCAGCAATAATGTAAAGACCTTACTCAATGACTCAACCAAATGTGGCCATCTCTCCTTTTATCTAGTCAAGGAACTCTAGAAATGCAATCCATGCTAGGAACTCATGCACTAATGTGTTTGGTAGTGAGAATTGAGGGGACCATAGTAAGACACATACAAAGTTTCCTATGTAGCCCCATTGATCCCATTATCCAATCTCTTTCCTATCTAGAGTCAACAAGAGAAAAATAGAAGCCATTGCCAATAATTCGACACTACCAGAGTGTTGCCCTTGTTGCATAGGTTGACAAGAACCACCTTTCAAATTTTAGAGGGAATGTGTCCC